>NW_014542916.1:492451-502068 GCF_000741045.1 Vigna radiata var. radiata
AAATATATGGAGCACGTCTGATGTATGCTTTTTTTTCCCCTTTTTTTTATGTTTCATCTATACTTTTCTAATCATGTTTGTACGAATTAGGGTTATGTTAAAAAGACATTATTATTTGGGAAATATTATATATATATATATATATATATATATATATATATAAATTTAAAATAAAAAGACAGTAATTGATATTTGTTAATACATTAATCAACATCTATTTACATTGAACTATACCATAATCAACGTCAAATGACTCAGTTAAAGTATCAATAGACATTAATTGATGTCCATCTTTTGTTAGAAAGAACGTCAATTGAATGTTGATGATGTATTAGTCTAGTTGATAAAAAGTTACACTTTTTTATGTAATCAATATAGTAAATATAATTTTTAATATTACTTGAAAATGCATCAAATTAAATAACTACAAGAACTAGGTAAACTAAACAACAAAAGAAGTAAGAATTTTATATTTTTCATGCCATTATTAAATATCTCTTTGGCTCCTCGAGATGGTCCAATACTGTTGTGTTTTTTAAAATGTTCTTTTTCTCCTTTCGGCAATTTCAAACAATTAACTATAAATTGGATCATATTTGATATGCACATGAAAGATAGAATAAAGTACTTGAAAAATAAGGATCAGTTTGGCTTCTTCGTCATTTTTAATCATTGGGAGACATATTCTAAGCACTAAACTATAGGAAATAAGCAAGGCAGAGAGAATATGTTGGTTACATATCAAGTTGATAACATATTTTTAGCATTGAACTTTGTGCACCGAACATACGATTTTTAAAATATTTTTTAATTGAATAAAAAATATGTCTAGTTTACTCTATGACTTTGAATTCCTCTATCTACTATATTATTTTTACCAATAGTAAAATTATTAAAACATATTATATGCTATAAAAAAAAAAACAGTTTACACGCATATAAATCATGTTTATGACACATAATATACAGAAAGATTGCATACACATAATTCAATTGATTTTCCTTTTAACCTTTTTGTTTTAAGGTCAGTGAGATACATAAAATACTTTTGGGTGCATATTTCAAAGGCTATATGCATATGATTAGGGTTGGGTATTCGTGATTTTTGGTTCAGTTTTTTTACAATGAAAAGTCACTTGAATTTAAAAAGTCAGAAGTAATTTTTAGAGTTGGTTTTAATATAAATAATATCTAGTTACTTAACTTGATTTACTTTTTATAAATTTTATTATTATAAAGAATTATTGAATATAGCAAAACTTTCTCTAATAAAAGACTTTGTTGTTAATTTATTTTATATAATTGTTAACATATTCATGTTTTTTAACTTGTTATTATAAATTATATAATTTTATAGTTAAACTTATAATAAGAATTTAATTTTATAATAAATACAAATATATTTACATTCATTAGATAAATTAAATAGTAAACAACTTATATAAAACTATATATATATATATATATATATATATATATATATATATATATATATATATATATATATATATATATATTGTTAATGAATTCAAATCATCTAACGTTATATATTAGTTTTTTTTTAACTAAAAAACCGAAATCAAATTGAAAAGGTTAACGAAAAATAATACAAATCTTATTAGAATATATATCCTTTACGTAAATTATGTTGAATATGTACATTTTAGTAGTTAAAGTGTAATCGTATTACGATAATCTTTAAATAAGTATTTTGATGTTGACAAATATATATAAGTGGTGGAGTATTTACATTTTCAAGAACGAAATAAAAGGCTCTAAGTAATAAAGAAAAATAGTTGGAAATAACATGTAAGTCATGAAAAAATTATTCTTAGTTAAAAGGCAATCTAATGTTTAATTATTATGGAAAATTGAGAGCTTTTATATGTATTTTATATGTAAGAGTCTAGAAACTTTTTGTTTTAAAATTGATAATATGTTTAAAATTATGAAACTGAAATATTTTAATAATCAAAGTTTAAAATATAAATAATAAAAGTATAAAGTATAAATAGAATTTTTATAAACGATTTTTATTATTTTAAAACACGTATTTTTTTTAGAAATTTTTTATTAGAATTCTCTCTCCCTTGTTTATAAGATATTTCACAAATCGTTTATCCTTTTGAAGATCAGACACCATAAAATATATTTGGTGCTGAACTATCAAGATTATATGATCACTTTCTTCGATAAGGTAAGTTGGTTTTCTTTCCTTCATGGTCAATTGGTCTTTCTTTTGCATGTGACTTTTGTTTAGCTTGCATGTAGTATTTGTGTTTTTTTGTGAGTCTCTAATGATCAGTGGTCCTAATTATGTATCATGATTATGTTTGTATTATTCATAGGGATAATTTGAGCTATTTGTGTGTTTAAGGGTGTTTTAGGGGTTATGAGTCGTTTTAGTCATCTTTCAAGTAAGGTAAGTTAGATGCTTTAGTTTGCGTGAATTGAATATTGTTGATTGAAATTGGCAATGTTGATTATGATTGTTATTTATGTTGAATTGAATGATATGGTTGGTTGGCTGAATTAAATGTTTGGTTTTTGTTTGGACTGTGGTGATTGAGAGAGCTAAGGATCTTACCATTTGAGCAAGTTGATAGATACTCTATTATTGGAAACTATTTTGGAACCAAGCATTGAGTTAGGAATACTAATTTTATCATCTGAATAGGTCCTTGGTCCCTTAAATGACATATTTGAGTTGGTTGTTTTATGGTATGGCTTTGAGTGGAACTGGTGTGGCATTGAGCGCAAGCTTAGTTATGCAAGTCTAGAAGAAATTTTGCTCCAGATTGCTGAGCGCCCACTTTTAGCGCTTAACGACCATTTTTGCAAATAGCTTGACGTTGAGCGATAGTAGGGCACTGTCGAGCATCACTTTTCACTGAAGTCTGGAACTATTTTAACTCCAAGTCGTTGAGTGACAGAATAATGTCGTTGAGTGAGACGTTTTGTAAGAAGAATAACATTGAACATCATCTTTTGTGAAAGGTATGATGTTGGGCGACATTACTGTTGTTGAGAGCCACCTTTATGCAAGAGGTTTCGCGTTGAGCGCCACCCTAAGCGCCAATTTATATAATTGTTTTGGTTTATTCCTTTTGGCTGTTTGGTATTGAGTATTACCATTGACTTTTTGGTGAGTAAAATAATTGTATTTATGTATATGGGGATCTATGATATGTTTATGTATGGTATTATTATTGAGAGAATTTCAATGAGAAATATTGTGTTTGTAGGGTTTTGTGTATGCTTTGGTATGTAAGAGTTCAAAAAGGAAGTATCCTAATATACTACCAACCATTCAACTCATATAAAGATTAATGGAGTGGGGGAAAGAATGGCAAGAAATCTTTGTCCTAGGCTTTTGGTCTTAAGAGTTGAAAAATTAATCTCATGAGTAGTAGGGTGATAACCCTTGTGTTTATGACTTTGCAAAACATAAATACTACTATGAGTGCATACTTACAATGAAATCCTATGTTGAAGCATATATCTAGATGATTGAATCTAGAGTCAATTATATGTATGTTTTTATGAGTTTCTAGAACTATATAAATGATGAACTAATATTTGATATGATTAAATGGTCCAATGATGTTTCTTTTGAACACTAGCTTAACTCGTGCTCTTTTTTATTTTTGTTTCTCTTTTACAATGATTACTTTTCGGTTTCAGCATAAGATTAGTTAGGTATAATAATTTATTGTCTTTTAAAAAACTTGTATAATTTTTCTATATTCTACAACATATACTATGTTAACATAGTTATTACACTGGATAACTAGAGCCGTCAAAATGGGTCACAACTCGCGAGCAAACCCGGCTCACCACGGGTTCGGATCAGGTTGGGTTTGAAAAAATTGAATTTTTTTTATGCGGGTCAGATTTCAACCCGACTCATTTAAACCCGACTCATGTAGGTTGAACCCGTGGTGGACCGGGTTGGCGGCCAACCCACCTACCTAATTTTATTATTTAATTTATTATTTTATTTATGAAATCCCAAAAAATAAAATACTCTCTTCACTCACTATGTATACCAAAAAAGTAATCTCTGCTCTCACAAATCACTCTCACGGAACTTGCTCTACTGTCACTCTCACTTCTTCACTGAAATTCTTCAAGGAGCAGGTTTTTTGTGTTTGTTTTTGGATGACATTTGGATTATATTGTACCTTTTATTATTATTTTGAATTGTCTTCAGTTTAGCATATTTTTTGGGAGTGAAATTTGTTTAAATTTGAATATAGAAAGTTTGTAATTTTCTTTTATTTAAAAAAAAAACTCTAATTAAATGGGTTAGTGAGCCAACTCGTTTATCCACCAACCTGTGGTGGGTCGAGCCGATTTCAGATTTTTCTGGCTCACTAATAAATGAGCCGGGTTGAGTTAGCTCACTAAGTGACCAACCCGTGGTGGGTCGGGCCAGGTCGAGTCGAGTTACCCGTTTTGACAACACTACTTTTTATGGTATAACTCATTGTAAACTTAAGAGTAGAGCTGTCAAAATGAGTAACCTGGCTCGACCCGGCCCGATCCACCACGGGTTGGTCACTTAGTGAGTCAACCCAACTCGGCTCATTTATTAGCGAGCTAGAAAAATTCGAACTCGGCCCGACCCACCACGGGTTGATGGGTAAACGGGTTGGCTCATTGACCCACTTAATTACAATTTTTTTAAATAAAAAAAAGTTACAAACTTTCTATAATTCAAATCTAAACAAATTTCACTCCCTAATTTCACTTCCAACATGAATGTTTAATTAATTTTGAAAATAGGAAACTTAAATAATTTTTTCAAGCAAAAAAATAATAATAAATATTTTTTTAAAAAATTAAAATTAAATTTTAATAAAATAAAATTTGGTAGGTGAGTTGGTGGGCCCGCACCACAGGTTCAACCTGCATTAAATGAGTCGAGTTGAAATCTAACTCGTATAATAAAAATATAATTTTTTTAAACCCAACCTGATCCAAATCTGTGGTAAGCGAAATTAATCGACAGCTCTACTTTACTTAAGAGTGCTTTTGCTTATGCTTCACACAAGTTGAGACTTAGTGATGATGCATTCAATGTGTGTTTAATATTCTGTGCTTCATTATATTAGTTGGGAAACCCCTAATTTTTGTGTCTAAAGTAACTGAAATAAATGCAACTTGGTAGGACAGAAAGAAAAGTGATGGAAAAGTGAGATATTGAGAAAAGGAATGGATGAGATGAAGTCAAATATCTGTCCTAGAGCACGGTGTTTGTGTGCATGAATTGAAGAGTGAATCATGATTATCATACACAAGTGGGTTCTGCTGTGTGGTCCAACTTTTCATATATATATATAAGATTAAGGGAAGCATGGTCACCCACCATTCAATGTTGTGTGCGTGTGCAATCAGCGTGCCACAAAAAACACACCTTCCAACCTACTTCTCCCTCAAGCCCACATCCACTTTTCCTTTTCTTTTCACTTCATTTATCACTAATTAATGTAAAAAAAAGAAACACTCACAGTACAACACCCTTTAATATAACAAAATAAAAATATCCAATAAGCACATGATTTTATCGTAATTTTGAATGTGAATTTGCTAGTTCGAATCATATTATATGGGTGACTTTGAGAACTTTTGTTGGTAAGAGTGAGATTTTTGTTGTTGTTGAGAAGCGAAAGTTTATTTGTAAAAGAATTTCTAAACACTCAAGTAAGTAATAAAATTTATAACTTTTATAAATATAGTAAATATAAGTATTAATTTAATATATAAATATTAATTTTTGATTAAACTGTCTCGGCTAGGGTGTGGGTAGGAAGATTACCCAATGCCAAATATCACTTAACACTACGAAGAATTTGGCGATGACCATATGGTCATCAACGGTAATCAAACAGAGTAAAATATAATTTTAATATAAAAAATTTAATTTCAAAAATTTTATTTAAATATACATATTTAATTTTTATTAATTGTCTTATGTATTTAATGGAGGAAAAATTACATAATGTTGGAATATAAAGTAGAGTTATATAAAATAGAATAGAGAAAGTGGTTTTTAAATAAATGGATTTTCTTCATTTCAAAATATCTGATATTTTAGGATAACTTGTGTAACGGGATATTAAAGATTTTATTTTGAATCTTTCTTTCCCACATAAATTAGTTGTCAATTAGTCGGTCACCGTGATTAGTCATTGAAAAGTCAATAATGTATCTATAAAATTACGTGTGTTATAGAAAAATTATTTTATTACGTAATTTTAATTTTTGTAAAAAATATCTTTTTTTGAACATGGGTAAAGAGCATCTATGAAAGTGATCAGCTCCTAACCTCTCACTGAAAAGCATGCTCGGACAGATGTTTTTTTCAAAAAATTAAGAGAGAAAAATAAATTAATTTAATTATTTTATAAATTAAAATTAGTTTATAAACAAGTTAAAGTTTAAAAAGTCACAGAAATATTTTTACAACTGACTCATTCATTGACTCATTCATAAATGAATTTTAGTTTATAAGCAAATTGTTCGTAACTTTTAAAAATATTTAAATAGTTAAGTGATAGTGTTATATGTGTGTTGGTATTGTTTTGTGTTGGAGAATTTTCCGTGTGCCCTGGTTCTCAGTCTGCGCCTAATCCAACTAGCCCAATTCATGGACAACGTGTGCATAAATTTTTTTAAAGAACATAGTCTTTATTTAATTTTGATATAATACTAAAGTAAACATTTCTTTATGATATCACATAATTAAAAATATTTTAGCAACATGTTGAATCCTTACAGCTTAATACAAAAAATATAATTGGAAAAACAAGTAAACGAAGATATTTCTTACATTTACGTAGAAATTTTTTAAAACGTATACTAATAGTTTGAAAGAATACATGCAACATTATTTGAGATACACCATCTTTGTTTTGTTTTGTGTTATGATAATTATCCTACATTTACTTTGTATCTGAATTGCAATAATGAAAATAAGTTAATTATGGATGCAAAACTAGTTGGTCTTGCTCAAAATGTTGAGAAAATGATTGGTGTCGAAAGAGTCATTATGGTTTGGTTCATTTATTGTAATTAGATATGTGTTTAAATAGATTACGTCATCATGTTCTTTCACATTAGAAATGACAATGGGTCGGGTCGGGTACGGATAATGCCTATCTGCAATCTGATCCGCATTTTAAAAAGCTTACTCGTACCTGTCTCATTACCCGTCAGGTATCCACATAAAAAAAATTCGCGAATTTTTTTCAACCCGTGGATACCTGTTGGATACCCATTTTTCACCAAACCCAAATTCAAGCCCAATAGTCCATTCTCTTTTCTTATCCAGAAACCCTAATTTTTCATTTCAAAGACAGCAACCTCCTTCGTTCCCGTTCGCACACAAGAGAAGTTTTGCTGCTCCAGACATCTTCTTCCATCATGATTGGGGATCTATGTCTAATGTTTGATTGGAGCACTTCACTAGAAAGCAAGAAAGAAAAATAGAGGAAGGCGTCGAAACTCTCGCTCCACCGCGAAACCTGGTGAGGAAGGCGTCGCGGAGGAACCATGAGAAGCTGGCGCGAAGCGAGCTGACAATCCGAGAAACAGTGGAAGAAGCAATCAGAACGAGGAACCCTAGGTTTTGGTGTCGGAGAAGAAAAGGCTCAAACAAAACCTAGATCTGAAGGTTTGTTCAATGTAAATTCAAGATCCTGTGAGGTATGGTGGTTTAATCGGTGAAATGGTCCGATTAAGCGGTGCAAAAAGGTTGGAAGTGAAGAGTTATTTGGTGTAAAGGCTAGATTCCGATTTCAACCGGTGAGAGGTGATGAAACTGTGGTGTCGAAAGACTGACGTGATTGAAGTTTGTGGTTCGTGACAGTGTGTCGGAGCAGCAGAAGCGGTAATGGTGAGGAACGAGGGCAACTTCCTATTCTTGTTCAGATTTGAAAAGAAACCCTAAATAAAATTGGACTTTGCCCCAAGTTTTATTGGAGATTGTAAAAAAAAAATCCAATTGAAAAGTTAAAGAAAACTAATAAATAAAATTGTGATTTTATTTTTCAAACGGGTAACAGGTATCTGTGGATATGGATAGTGGGATACCCGAACCCGACCGTTAATAAGCAGGTATTAAAATACCCGCTACCCATGGATAACTCTTACCCTTGGGTATTAAATACCCGAAGCGAATTTTACCCAAGGATACCTACGGGTACGAGTTTTTTTGCAATCCCTATTCCACACCCTGTTGTCATGGTTCTGCATTAAATATAAGGTAGGAGTGAAATTCAAAACAACAAATACTCTCCAAATTAGATTTTCGTTGGAAATATTTACATGGATATTGAAGGAATGAGCGTACATAATATTGGATATTTTAAAATTGTAAATCAGAATTTGAAGAATATATATATATATATATATATATATATATATATATATATATATATATAGGTTAAAAGCTCTTTTTGGTCCCAGTTTTGGTTGGGAAGATTCGAAATGGTCCCTGTGTTGATTTTGTGTTCAATTTCGTCCCAAAGAACGAATTTTATGTTCAATTTGGTCCTTTTCAGTAACTCCGTTAAAATTGTTAACGGCAACGTGTCCACATGTGCAACTGGTAAGTGACGTGTCAGTTTTTTGTTGACTGGGAGTCCTTTTTAGCCGTTAGAATTTTTAAAATTGAATTTCATAATTAGGGTTTATCTTTTGGGAATAAATTGAAGAGAGTGATTCTAAATTAGGGTTTTTATTTCCCAATCTTCTTTTCTTAGTTAATGAACCATGTCTGCTTCCCATTCTGCTTCATCTTTCTGGAATTATTTCATAATTTCAAGTCCAATCGAAATCAATGAAAAGAAAATGACAGGAAAATCAAGAGAGAAAAACAACATCTACTAAAAGTATCCTGTACAAAACTAAAACACTTCAACAAAAGATATGCCAATTACACGACCCAGTTGTGTTAGTCATGCCTTCCAGCCAAAACCCATTTCATCATCAAGATCACTGTTAAAGAAGGGGTTATCCACGAACTCATGGCCAATGTCCTGAACCACATCTTGCAAATGTAGACTTTGCGGCATATCAGATGTTCTTGGGTTGAATCCACTATTGCCAGCAGCGGCAGAAGAATCACTGTTTGAAGCCGTTTTGAAGCTATTGTTTCGTGGAAGATTAGCAGAACCTCCGCCTACGGATGGAGTATTGCCCCCAAAACCCATTGCATTCTTTGCCATATTCCAACAAGATGAAGCAGAATGGGAAGCAGACATGGCTCCTTAACTAAGGAAAGAAGATTGGGAAATAAAAACCCTAATCTAGAATCACCCTCTTCAATTTATTCCCAAAAGATAAACCCTAATTATGAAATTCAATTTTAAAAATTCTAACGGCTAAAAAGGACTCCCAGTCAGCAAAAAACTAACACATCACTTACCAGTTGCACATGTGGACACGTTGCCGTTAACAATTTTAACGGAGTTACTGAAAAGGACTAAATTGAACATAAAATTCGTTCTTTGGGACGAAATTGAACACAAAATCAACACAGGGACCATTTCGAATTTTCCCAACCAAAACTGAGACCAAAAAAAGCTTTTAACCACACACACACACACACA
>NW_014542916.1:502113-508923 GCF_000741045.1 Vigna radiata var. radiata
ATATATATATATATATATATATATATATATATATATATATATATATATATATATATATATATATCAAATATAGTTTTTGAAGAGCAGAAGTTTTCAAAATCTGTTTAAGTGTTAAGTTTATTGAGTATACATTTTATCTTATCTATTAAGTCTGTTATTTTTAAAAATTGTTTTCAGCTTAGTTATAACCGATATAGCAATTATATTTTTAAATATGTTTGACTGTCATTATATGTGAATCAATTATATTAATTATGCATTCAATTAAGAGCTGAGTTAATTGTAATAATGTTATATCTGTTTTTTATGTAACCGATTACATTACTAACTTAATCGATTACTTTACGCATGATATGATGAAAACTATAAATCAATTACATCTGTTTTTTACAATTTCATATCTGGCAGTTTTGACATGAGAAAGTTTTACAGATTGCGCATACACTTCAATAATCAAGAAGCAAAGATCTTGAAGAAACTTGAAGGATTCTTGAGAGGAGATTTGAGAGCTTGACTAACTAATTCTATTTGCATTGCTGAGGTGTATTTGCTGTAATCAGAAAAGGTTTTTTGTACTTGTTGATTGTGTTGTTTACCTGTTCATGCGTGACACGAACAAGAGTGAGGAGCTCTTGGACTTTGAGAGATGTTTCTCAAAGGGATTCTACAGCAACAACGTGTGGTTCTGTGTGTGCAGGTGTTTTCGTTTCTATATTTGATTGTTTGAGTGAGAAATGTGTTTATATTATGAGAGTATGTTCACTGTAAAAGCTTTGGTGTAATTCTCCAATCATTATAATGAAATATGCTTCAATCTAAGGTTGATTGGAAGGGTGACTGGATGTAGGCATTGAGGTCGAACCAGGATAAAAATTGTGTTTGCTCTTATTTCTCTATCTCTTTATATTTCATTACATACACACTTTACTTACAACACAAGAAATTTTTAAAGATCATTTTAATTCTGCAAAAAAATTTGAAAAGTAAACATTTTTATAAATCACCAATTCACCTCTCTCTTGGTGTTGAGAAAAAAAACTTCTTTATTTCTAATAGTTTTGATTTGTTTGAGATGGATTATTATGAATATGATACATGTTTATGTATTATGGATTTATAACATGACTATAAGTATGTATGGTAAATGTTGTGGAAGGAATTCAAGGAGAAGTTTCTTGTAGTGATTTTAGTAGTGTACGTATTGATGTATGGATTCTGTGTTGGGAGTTATCTTGTCGCTCTAATAACCATCTAATATCAAGTAGAGAATGGTAGGGTATGTGGTGAGAGGAGCAAAAAGTCTCAGTCTATGGGTTTTACCTTGACCAAAGATGTTGACAAATTAACATTGTGGGTGGTATTGTGAAACTCATTAGCAATGACTAGAGTAGTAGAGGTCACCACAATTATATAACTCACCAGAGCCGAATATCAATACATGTATTTGGATGGTCAAGTCTAGTATAAATGATTGCACGTGTTAGGACTTGTTGATATAAATGTCTATATGTGTTGACATCTCTTTACATGTTGTATGATTTTTCTTTTTGATACGTTAGTTTACTCTTTCTTCTATTTTTGTTTGTCTGTGTTCGTTTTTTTGTTTATAGTAATAACCTTAATGGTTGAACAGATGAAGATGTTCCCATTGATCCAATGTTGGATAAAGGTAATGCAACAATATAATTTATGATAAAATACTAGTGTATATAATTTTTGTGTTTGTTGAGTATCACATTTATAATATTTTATATATTTAATAGTTATATACTATTAAAAGAGATGTTACACTTTTGACTCTCAATAAACTTTTCTTTTTCTTTTCCATTTATTTGCTCATGATAGGATATTCATTAAAGTATGTCACCATATTTTGACATTCAACTTTGAACTTCTAAGAACCTTGTCAAGTATAAAATGCAAATGGCCTTTTAAAATAAAATTTTCAACACTACTTGCTAGTTTTTATAACCATTATGAGAGACTATTCTCAACACATTCTTATTTAAGCTCGATTTTCTTTAGGGCGTCTATCATCTCTCGATTTAATATTTTATTAGTACAAGGAGGCTGTTTGATACAATATGCATCCAAGAGGAGAGTGGACCATCTGCTAGGCCCAAGAGAAATATTAGGAGACCCATAGATTGGGATGAATATGTGCATTGAGAGAGAGTATCATGTTTGTTTTGTGAGAATCTTTTCTGTTAGAACCTTTTCTTACTGTATTTACGTGGTTACCGTGATATACGGATAAACCGTTAGTGATGCAGAGAATATAAATATGGTAATAAAACTTGGAAAAGGGGATATCATTTACCAAAAATTCTATCTTCTTTGCTTGGAGGCCTGGTACCTCGAATACCAGAATTGTTCACTCTAATACCTATCATTTGGTGCTTTCAATGACGACCTCTCCACTCTCTGCAATAGACCTTCTCATTGAGCAAGTGTCACGACTCACCGCTCGCATCGATGATCTTTCTTGCGAGGTTGCTTCCTTCAAACAGAAACCCTTAACGCAATCCTCCTTTCCGAAGCAAACTCCCAAGATTCGGTTGGATTGTCCTCGTTTTGATGGGTCCAACGCGTTGGACTGGATTTTTGCCGTTACTCGTTTTTTCGACTATCACCAAACCCCAGAAGCCGATCGTCTTCAGATCATTTCCTTTTATATGGATGGACCTGCCCTTAGTTGGTTTCAGTGGATGGAGAGAAATCACTTCCTTCGTTCTTGGAAGGATTTCTTACACTCGTTGGAAACACGTTTTGCTCCATCTCGTTTTCAGAATGTGAAGGGACGACTCTGCAAGCTTTACCAGACTGGGACTGTTTTGCAATATCTCAATGACTTTGAAAGCCTTGCAAATCGGGTCACTGACGTTCCTCCTTCTTTTTTGCTTGAGTGTTTCATTTCTGGTCTTCGTCCCGACATTCAGCGTGAGGTGCTCGCCTTCCAGCCAGTGTCGTTTTTGGAAGCGGCGGAGTTGGCCAAGCTTCAAGAGGACAAATTTAACTCTACTGCCCAACCTCAATGGAGTTCCACTGTACCCGTTGCACGATCTCTACCATCGACACCACGCCAAGCTCTCCTTCCTACACCAGTTACGCCAACTGTTCCATTTAAGCGTTTATCAGCTTTGGAAATGCAAAATCGTCGTGAACGTGGGTTATGTTACAACTGTGATGAGAAATATAATCCTGGGCATCGTTGCAAGTCTCGTTTCTTTCTTCTCGTGCATGACGATGAGGAGACTATACCTTCCGACCTTCCTCCAGACGATTCTACTGCTTCCCCTATCCCTGACTCTGCACAGTTGAGTTTAAATGCATTATCAGGGCATTGTAATTCCAAAATGTTTCGCGTCACAGGACAAATATTGGAGCATTCCGTTCGCATTCTCATTGATAGCGGGAGTTCTCATAATTTTCTTCAATCTAAGCGAGCCCATGAATTGGGTCTCCCTTTTCAGCCTACGAAACCACTATCGGTGATGGTTGGTAATGGACATGCCTTGACTTGCTCTCAGGTTTGCACTTAGGTCCCTCTCTTAATCCAGAATCAAGCTTTTTTGGTGGATTTTCATTTAATTGATCTTTGCGGGCCCGAGGCCGTGTTGGGAGTGCAATGGCTTCAGAGTTTGGGTCCTGTTTTAACCGACTATGAACACCTTACCATGCAATTTACTTGGTCAGGCCAGATGGCCAAATTGATAGGTGACGTTAATCATGATTCTTTGCCCATTTCGGTTCATCATTTACGTAAATTGTCCAAGTGGGGCCATATTGCTGAATGTTTTCATCTTACTGTGTTGCTGCCTGTGTCAGACTCTGCTGCATATTTCTGTGTGATTCCAACTGATACTCCTGAACTTTCCACTTTATTGAATCGGTTCCAATCTTTATTTGAGGAGCCTTCGTCCTTACCCCCTGAACGACCCACAGACCATGCTATTACTTTATTACCCAATTATGTTCCTGTTAAGGTTCGACCATATCGATATCCTTATTCTCAAAAANAAGAAATTGAAGNTCAAGTGGCCCGAATGCTTGTTTCNGGAGAGATTCGNCCTAGTACNAGTGCATTTTCATCTCNGGTCCTCTTGGTTAAGAAGAAAGATAACACTTGGCGATTTTGCGTTGACTACAGGGCTTTGAATGCCATCACTGTTCCGGACAGTTTTCCCATACCCACCATTGATGAATTACTAGATGAATTGGGGTCTGCCATTTGGTTCTCCAAATTGGATTTACTACAAGGATATCATCAGATTCGCATGAAGCCGGACGACATTCATAAAACCGCCTTTCGTACCCACGATGGGCATTTTGAGTTTCGGGTTCTCCCATTCGGTCTTTCGAATGCGCCTGCAACTTTTCAAGCCACCATGAACGCCCTCTTTTGACCGCATCTGCGTAAATTTATCATCGTTTTTTTTTATGACATACTGATCTATAACACTACATGGGAGGATCATTTATTACACTTACAAATCACTTTTGAATTGTTATATGCCAACCATTTTTATTTGAAACAATCCAAATGTGCATTTGCCTTACAACAGGTTGAGTACTTGGGCCATGTGGTAAGTGCTGGATCGGTAGGACCAGATTCCTCAAAAATTGAGGCAATGTTACAGTGGCCACCACCTACCTCCGTGAGAGCATTGAAAGGATTCTTGGGCCTAACGGGGTTTTATCGCAAATTCATTAAAGGCTACGCTGCTTTGGCCTCTCCTCTCACAGATTTACTTCGTAAAGATGCATTTCAGTGGTCTCTTGAAGCTCAGACAGCTTTCGATAAGCTGAAGCATGTGATGTCTACAGCCCCAGTCTTGGCTTTACCAGATTTCTCGAAGCCTTTTGTTATTCAATCAGATGCTTCTGGCATAGCTATGGGTGCGGTTCTCTCTCAAGACCAACGACCAATTGCTTTTTTTAGTAAAAAGTTTTGTTCTCGGATGATGCAGGCATCTACATATTTACGGGAGTTGCATGCCATAACTGCAGCCATTAAAAAGTGGCGCCAATATTTGTTGGGGCACTTTTTCATCATTCAGACTGATAACAAACCTCTAAAAGATTTATTGACTCAAACTGTGCAAACTCTAGAGCAACAATTCTACGTGAGTAAACTCATTGGATATAATTATACGATTCAATTTCGGGCCGGTAGTTCCAATGTGGCGGCCGATGCGCTTTCTCGAATTACTGCAGAAGATAATCTGGGTCTTTCTTATGTGCTCACTATTCCTCACTTTCAATTTTTGGAGGAGTTAAAGGCTAATTTACAGGGTGATGTCAGTTTTGCTCAACTTTTACATGATATAAATCAGGACCCTGTTGCATTTTCAGATTATAAATTGAAAGATGGGTTGATTTTTTATAAAAGCAGAATTTGGTTGCCTGCTACGTCTCCATTTCGTGAGACCCTTATGAGAGAATTTCATGCAACCCCTTTAGGTGGACACGTGGGTTTCGTTAAGACACTTAATCGCTTGCAAGAGAATTTTTTTTGGCCCTCTATGATTAAGGATGTGAAGACTTTCATTCGTAACTGTGTGGTGTGCCAGCAAATTNAATATATACCTCAAAAACCTGCGGGTTTGCTTCAACCTCTTCCATTGCCACATCGCGTGTGGGAAGACTTAGCCATGGATTTTATTACTGGCCTTCCATCTTCCCGTGGGTACACTTCCATTTTGGTGGTTGTTGACCGTTTCTCCAAAGCAGCCCATTTTGCCACTCTTCCTACTCAGTTTTCGGCATATCAAGTGGCTACACTTTTCATTGATGTTGTGGGNAAATTACATGNCATGCCCAAGAGTATTGTTTCTGATCGTGACCCTATATTCCTCAGCAAGTTTTGGCAAGAATTATTCAAAGCTAGTGGGACACAATTGCGAATGTCTTCTGCTTATCACCCAGAGCCTGATGGACAATCTGAAGTTCTAAATAGAACTTTTGAGCAATATTTGCGTGCTTTTTGTAATGCACAACCAGTCAAATGGAGTCATTTCATTCCTTGGGCAGAATGGTGTTATAACACTGCTATCCACTCGGCAACTGGATACACCCCTTTTGAAATTGTCTATGGCCGATCTCCTCCTTCTTTGCCGGGTTATATATTGGGTCAATCACAAGTGGAGGCTGTGGATCAATTACTTAGTTCACGGGATGCCATTTTATCCACTTTACGTCGGAATTTACAAAAGGCTCAGGATCGCATGAAAACAATGGCTGATTCTCATCGTCNGGATGTTCACTATGAGGTGGGAGCATGGGTTTATGTCAAACTCAGGCCATATCGCCAAACTTCTCTTGCCGGTAAGACCCCACAAAAATTGGCAAAACGTTATTTTGGACCATTTCAAATCCTTAATCGGATTGGGTCAGTGGCCTATCATTTGGCTCTTCCTGAGACTTCAAAAATCCATCAAGTATTTCACTGTTCTGTTTTGAAACCACATCATGGACCTCCACCTTCAGTAGCTGGAACGCTTCCACCAAGTAATTATAATAATGGGCCTTTACTTAGTCCATTAGTCATATTAGGAACCCGTGAGAACAATACTGGTGAGTCTCCACACCTGGAAGTTCTGGTGCAATGGCAAGGTCTTTCCCCAGAGGAAGCTACTTGGGAGCCTTGGCAAGATATTCAACGCACTTTCAACCTTGAGGACAAGGTTCTTCTGCAAGATGTGAAGAATGATACAATATGCATCCAGGAGGAGAGTGGACCATCTGCTAGGCCCAAGAGAAATATTAGGAGACCCATAGATTGGGATGAATATGTGCATTGAGAGAGAG
>NW_014542916.1:509650-514142 GCF_000741045.1 Vigna radiata var. radiata
TATATATATATATATATATATATATATATATATATATATATATATATATAAAATTTTTAATATATTTTCACTTTGAAAAATATCATCTCAAACATAAAATTATGTATTATAAGATTAAGTTAGATTTAAATTTAATTTCTAAGCATAAAAATTATTAATTAGACTATATTTCACTAATTCTATAACGTTATCTTAAACTTAACTCTTACTAGATTAATAATTGAGAAAAACTTATGAAGCATGAGCAAGTCATTAAGTAAAATCTAGACCTATGTAAAATATCGGACATAAAAATATGTTTACAACTAAAATACCTTGTAGAACTCGAAAATGCGCTTACATTTGTTTGATCGTTGATATTAAATTGTCCAACTTTCAATTAATATATTTGTTTGAGTATTTAAGCATGTATAAAATTTCTGTGATGATGACCTCTGAACTTAAGTCCTTAGCTGTTTAGAGGATAGAATTAAGGTAACAATATAATATAGTTAAAAAATAATGAAAAAGCTGAGCCTGCATTATGATAACGGTGTGTATTATAGGATAGCATGAAGTATGAACATCTTGACAAATAACATAAGACCATGTATTACATCTTAGAAACTTGTAAGATTTTAATATAATTTTATGGAACTTTGATAGGTAATCTCAGTTGAAGAGTTGTATTGGAAGTGATTGCGGCATGATTGATTGAAGGTTTTTCATTTCATGAAATTAAAGATAAGGATTTGCATGCATTACTCTTTCAAACATTCCCACAGGGAGAACAACACGTTTACAGCTAATGGAATTATGGTATTGATGACGTTGGTTTAAGGATAACACTCTTTTTTAAATACCCCTCTCACTTAATAAACCAATAAATCCTTGCATATACTGTCATGCATTAAAATAAACTAAGGTCTGTGCCACACACCTTTCTATTTCTCCATAGGATTTCTTCATGCATTCCCTTGTTTTTTTCCCTTCAATCCAACTTTTCTTGCACTTTTTTTTTCCTCTACAAAACATATTAAATAAATAAATTATTATTATATGTATGATATAGAGTGTATGAAATTTGGAACATACATTGAATTTTGAATTTCAGTTTAGTACTTCATCAAATTTCGATATCCAGTTATCAACGAAAATTTACATTATTGAATTTTAAAGTTTGATAACAAAAAAATTTGATACTAATCAAATTTCAAAATTTGATGAAAAACAAAATAAACACTTAATTAACCGAAGTTCAAAATCGATGAACACAAACATTTACATTCAACTGAATTTTAAAAGTTTATGAAAAAAAGAATTATATTTGACCTGATTTTGAAACCAGTTCACACATGACCTGATTTCAAAATTCGGTGAGTAGCTCCTTCTTTCGTTGTTCTTCCATTCTTTAATTCTTGTTGAGTAGCTCCAGTCTATATACACCTTCGACGATTCAATTACTTTCTTTCTTCACATTATTTTCTACACCTTTTTCACACTATTCTTTTCATTCTGCAACCCTACATGGCTAAATGCCTTAAAGCGACACCTTTTTTCCACCAAAACGGTGAAATCACTGTCACCACCCCACTACATCCAACCCATTACACCCTCCACTTTTGGCGTTCCACCTCCAAGTCATGACCTCAACTTTCACTAACCCTTTCCCATCAGACGAAGATGCAATAGTCGTTAGGGTAGTAAACAAACACCGACCTCCCCAAATCAATGAAACCCAAATGCTCTTTCTACGATGCCAAAGCTGAGTCTAGGGTTAGGATTACGGATGCCATGGTTTTTCAATTGGTGAGTAATGGATTAGGGGTTTGTTTAACTTTAACTTATGCTATGGTGGAGTGAGAGTAAGGATGACAAAAATATTCATACTTGCGAGTATCTACGGGTAAAATTTGTGGTGAATATTTGATATCCACATATATTTATTATCCGTGGATAGTGAAAATTTTAATATCTGTTTATAAACAAGTTAGGTGTGAGAATCATATTTTCTATACTCGTGAGTGTCTGCAAAAAAAATTAAAATTAAATTTTAATGTATAGTTTATTAAGTTAAATTTAATTAAAATTAAAATTAATTTATATTTTATTAGATTAAATTTAACAAAAATAAATTTTAATTTATATTATATTATATTTTTTAATGTATTTAGATTTTATTTTAAAAATTTATAATATAACTTTTTTATAAATATCTACTTATATTCACATATACTTATTGAATTTAAAATCTGTTAATGTATCTAATAAATAACAAGACAGATAATAGATACAATTTTTTTTTGTTATGAATCGAATAACTAAGAGATATTGTACTTATCCTATATGAAAGTTTGATGAAGTTTATGGTTAATCTCTCCAATGAGAGTAGGATGCTTTGGAAGGCTAAGCATGTCTCATCTACTTATGGTCAAACGAGATATTGGTCAACAAAGAATAAAAGAGTTATAATTTTGATCACTTTATTATTTTTAATTTATAATAATTTTATAAAAAAAGTAATATTTTGATTATATTATCTAGTATATTTATTACATTTTAAATATTATATGTCAATATTATTAATCTTACACCATTCATTCTAATGTAAATTGACATGTCACCGGAAAATTTAATTCCATCAATAATGAATTGGCTCATTTCACTAATTGTCATTTCATTTCATTAATAATGTGAAAAATCAAGATTTACAAGAAAAAAAAGTAAAACCACTAATAAGTTTCGGAGATGAAATTAGTTCACGGATTTTACTTTGGTTTTCAGATTTTGAAATCTAATAATGTGTTGGTTATTTATTGAATTTTAAAATCGGATGAAGTGTTAATTTTTTTATAAGATTTCGAAATTGAGTTATGCATACGTTTTTTCACTGAATTTCTAATTTTGATTATGTATATATTTTTTTTAATTATCGAATTTTAAAATTCGTTTAAATATCAATTTGTTTGGTATAAGATTACAAAATTTGATTTTTGTGAATATTTACTAGATTTGAAAATTCAATACCCTTAGTTATATACTGGATTCTAAAATCCGATAACTACACCCAAAAAAAAAAGATTAACCAGATTTCCCCAGGATTTTTTAATCCCGTTAGTTATACCAAATTATGTTATCCGTTTTTCATCATGAAGACAGTAAAATGAAAAAGGAAAAAAGAAAATTAGAGGTACAGGAAGAAAAAGTTGGGTGCAAGACGAAGCGCTCAAAATTCAAATTCCATTTTATACTCTGGATGGGACTTTTAGCTTTGAGTTTGATTTTGGGCGTTGATGCCTCCACCTCCTTCTACCTCTTCATTTTTTCTTAATTTTTTCTATATTATTAAAATAACCTTCTTTGTATTTTGTTATTTACTTTTTTAACTCTTTTTTATTTAAAATCCTAGATTTCTTATTTTCCCTTTCTTACTTTCCCCTTTTTTATTTTATTCACGGTAACAGACAACACTCCCACTTTCAGACTCTAGATCCGTTTCCTTCTTTTCACTATTGTTTTCATTTTTTAACCTCTGACTCCCAACTCTTAGTTCTTTACTGTGCATTTCGTGGCTTTTGGTGTGTGCGGCGGTGCGATGGTGTTTCATTTTTGGTTGTTGGTCTTCGAGAGGTTAGTTTGTTTGTTTTGGTTTCTTCTTTCGCGCATGTTGCTATTGGTTTCTATGGAGGGCTCTGCACAAGAGCTTATTTCCATCTCGTTTCATTCCTTGAGCATAGTTGTCTTGATTTTTGGATGGTTTTTTTAAATGTATGTAATAGAGTTTCAGTGTTGCTTTGTCTGTGGGTGTGATGTTGTTCTGCATGAGGATTTATGAGAAAGAAGACGTCAGGCATAAACGGAAAACGGATGTAGAGACCCGTGACGGAGATGAAGAACTCTGTTGCAACTTTCCTTTCCACCAATTCTCAGAAAAGAGAGCACAAAAGAATTCCAAAAAACAACAATGAAAAAGAAACGAGAGAGAGAGCGCATAACGTTGATAAAATAAGTTAGGTTTTTTTAGGTTAAGAGATTGGAATTAAAATTAACTTATAAAATAAATTTTACTTAAGGGTATAATAGGAATATAAATAAAAAATAAAAATGTAAATAAGAAAAGAAGAGATAAAATTGGAATAGGGGAGGTGGAGGACCAAATATGTGGAGATGCAAGGATCAATGCTCTTTGATTTTACTCTGAATGGGCCTGAAAAGTTGTGTTTATGAATTTGATTAGACTTTTACTTCCTACACTCTCACAATTTCTTTGCGCACCTGTCAAACTTTTAAAATAGGAAAATGTTACTTTGACAACCCCGTTTGACAACGTTTTTGACAACCACAAATGGCAACGTCTGATTGGCTGTTTGAAATGTATTTTTTAAAAAGAAAATAGCTGAAGGGAAGGACATTTGCGGAAAAGGACATGGTCGAAATTTAATGATTCGCACCTAGGTAACCCATCTCTCTCCAAGAAAGACGTAACTCTCTCCACGAAACCACGATACTCCAC
>NW_014542916.1:515982-554682 GCF_000741045.1 Vigna radiata var. radiata
CAGGTGAGTACATGGATTCTGTACTGAATCCTGGTTGGTGCTCCCTGGTTTTTTAAACGCTGCTCCCAAAAGGGTGTTGGGTGCTAAAACGCTGCTCTTCAATCAAACGTTGCACGGAGTCCCGATAAAGCCGACCACAAACCACACAGGAAATCCCTACGACAGAGAACGAAATCCCTAAAAATGGAAATGGGAGAAGAGAATGCGCGTTGGAGAGAGAACGAAATCTTCAAAATGAAATCCCTACGACAGAGAACCAACTCTTCTGGACAGAGCATTCAAAAATAACCAGGGGCACTTTCGGAAAACCACTCCAATTCAATTTTTCATATTAAAAAATTAATTTCAAAAGCAACCAATAACAACGCGACACGTGACGTTGTCAAAGGCGTTGTCAAAATAGCGTTGTTAGAATATCGGAATCCTTAAAATAACTAGTTTACCCTCTTAATTTCCAGATTACGTATTCCAGAAACTTCTTGGAACAAGTTTTCCAAAATTTTCAGCATAATATTTTTGGGAACGAAATTTTTGAAAAATAAAATTAAGAATGTATAAAATATGTTTTAGAATAAATTTTTTGAATTTTACAGAATTGTCATACATTAAATACATTACAGCAGAGAAGGAGCTTTCTTGTGCATTTTCTCTCTTTACAGCGGTGGTGGAAGTGGTGGTTTGATATGACGGAACGATGAAGGGCATTTGAGCCTTTTCCTAGTATTGTGGGAGTGCAGTTAGTAATGGGGATGTAAGAAGCAATAGCCACTTAGTTTAGGTTGTGAAAATTTTCTGATATCATGAATAACATCTGTCAATCAAATTATGTTTACAGGATGACTAACTAACTACCTCATGAACCACATCTCAATTTCATTCATCTGGGAATTGGTGACCAAAACATGAATGTTGTCGTGAAATTTTTGTGCAAAATCTCTCTTTTCGTTGCATTTATTAGTAAACCAAATGGTGGGCTATTCACATCATATATATCATGAATAATATTTACAATTGGGAGAGCAATATGATGAAATCAAATATTAAAAAGTGACCGAATAAAGAATATAGATAATTGAATCTAGCCATCAACAATACTCTGATCGATACTTGAATCTGTGCCCGAATGGTTCACAGAAGAATAATCTGGTGTGGATTCATCATCTCCATGTTCAGAAGATGAGCTAGCAGCATCCATCTCCTTCCCTGGACACTCATCTTGAACACATTCGGCAACTTCATTGTTGTAATTTTCAAAATCATTACTCCTGTTTATGGGTGTCACGTCTTCTTTCTTGACAACATTAAACACAATACCATTATGGATCCTTTCAGGCTGCAAAAAATCACCCGCAGTCACCAGAATGCGGGATCCATTCACCACCCTATTGCTGATTTCCCTTAGCTCAGATTCTGTGCTATCGGAGGTCCTATCCAGAGTTGTGAGCCTGGGGCTACGATACTGAAAATCATTAGGGTTAGCATGACTCGCTAAGGCTTTATTTTGTTCAGTGTCAACTTCTAAGTTTTGCATAAAATCAATGAACATATTTGCCGAAGTAGTTCTCATCAAAGGTCCACCAGATCTTGTCCAAGAGTTCAAATCAACACTTTCAGAGTCACTGTCACTTCCCTCGTGTATGCCACGGTGGGTCTTCCAAGTTTTACCACTGGCCACATTAGAACTGCTGATGCTTTGATGCAATGAGGAAGAAACATCTATAAGGTCCTCTAGGGAGCCCGTTGAATTCTCTCGTGCAATGCAATTCCATGAAGGGATTCTTCTTGAAGCACTGAACCTGACAGTACTGGACAAACCATGAGAGGCAGTAGCAGCATGAGAAGCAGTAGCAGCTCTCTCAGCAATTCTCTTTAGTCTTCTCATATGATTAAGAATCACAACACACTCATCAAGTGCAAGCTCAATGCCACAATTTGCTTTAATGGCTGAAAGTTTCTCCCAGGTACATCTTCTCCCTTGGTTGGCTGCCTTTTGAAGCTCTCCATAAGAAGGGTTCTGTATAATTTTGGTGTACTGGAACAGGACACGGACAAGACAACAGTCACAAGTTAATCACTATGGCAGAATCATCTTTTAGTAAATGATGCATAAATAAACACCTAAATCTTTAGCAAAAGTTTACTATTGGAGAAAGAACAATTATTACCATGATGCAGTGTTTATCTCTATTTTCTCTATTTCCTTTTTTTGCATTGCACTGTGTTGTGGGAATCAACATATGATTGAAGCACCATTTTAAAACACTACCTACATGCTTCTTGCTGATTAATTTAATATGACCTGTTCCAATCCAATTCTTTTATGCACCCAAATATTGTGCAACATCTGTATGCTTCCAATGATAAAATTCTTTTATGCATTCACCTTTTTTAAATTCGTGATTAAATATTTCATTGCCAGAGTATTTAATGTATTTGTTCTTGTAGTTCAATTGTCTTTCTATTCCCACAACAGAATGCAATACAAAAGACAAACAAAAAACAAAAATGAAATGGAGAAAACAGAGAAGAGAAAAACATGGTTTCATTAAACATTTCATAGTTTGTCATATTCCTCTATTTTGTAACCAAAGGCTTGGAAACCCCTAGCACTTTCATTTGAATTGGTATATCTAGCTGAAGTTATTTTCTCCTTAATTATGTAGCCAATATTTTAATGTTCTGTAGGTACATACCTGAGCAAGAGTTGCAGGCATAACAACAGTCACATCACCTTCCCAGTCTTGAGCAAACAATTTAGCAAGTCCACCTAATGGAAAACCAAGTTCCAGTATTTGATTACACCTATGTTTCACCTCCATCTCCACAAGATGCGCAAGCTGAAAAAAATAAAAAATCCACATTTGGTAAAACCATTATGTAGTAAGAGTGGTTAACAAGTTATAAATGATGAATGGCTACTGGCAAAGGATACAACCACTTCCTAGTCATGCAAAGGATAAACCATCACTAATCTTCACAGTATATATTTTGAATTAGAAATTCCTATATATGCTGCTAACACCCAGAGTGAAATGCACTTCTGTCACTGGAATGAATCGGAACCAACAGAAATGAGGAAATTTTACAACTGTTTCAACGTATTGTTTATGCTACAAACATATCCTGTAACTTCATTCTTCAATTAAAAAATCCAATTGCACGAAACTGGCAGCATAAAAGGGTTAAACACTTACAGAGATGAGACAATATTGGGTGATATTGCAAACAGGTGAGCAATGATCTCTTATTGTGATCTAAAATATGCATGGATTTCCCTTATAAGTTGTCAGGGAGTGAAGTTGGAGAGCGTAAAACTCCACAGGTTATTTTCTCCAACAATAAATAACAAGTACATGACGCATGATATTTCAGAGACAGAAGGAGCAAGCACAAGACATCCAAATAACATGCATGAGTAAAGCTAATAGAAAAGCCAATGGGTCAAGTTGGTTTGAGAGACTTTTTGTTTTCACCTTATTTCTTATTCTTCCAAAGTTTATATAAGAAAAAATAAAAATAGAAAACGAAAACAGAACATAGAAAACAATAAGAAATTGTTCTCTTTTCTATATAAACTTTTGGAAACAGGAAACAGAAGGAAACTATAAACTATTTTTTCAAACCAAACTGATCCTAAAGCATAAATAGCATGATAAGAACAAGGAAGTGATCATTCACAAAACTTTTAGCAAACTGTTTCGAAAGTAAGTCGAACAGTGATAAACTATCTAACACATCAACTCAGGGCTAGGGGAGGGGAATGGTACAGAAGTGACAATTCGCTTAAGAAGCAAATATACACAATGCCAATAAACATAAACATGCAAATGAATGTAATATGAATTGTGTTTGCACAAAAATCCAAGTCCATTAATATGTACCTTGGCAGCAAAGTTGCCTCCGTGAGTCCGCACAAATGCTTTCAATCTCAATAATGGTGCAATATGAGGGTTGGCCTGGCTAACTATAAAATGATTGACATTGAATAGTTCTTTCAACTGCATCATAGGTAAATCAATCTCCAAGCTACCATCCCTCCAACGGCGCGCTGGTGTGGAGCCCTCTTCAGGACCTAAGTTAAAAGGAGGATGATAAGGAATAATTTCCCCACTTCTATCCTTTGCCATCAATTCTTGAGCCTCAAAAAGGCCAGGAAAGGCACAAGAAGCAGTGACTGCACTCCATATAACCACATGGGGTGAAGTCAAGTAGTTAAGACATCTAGGTGGTTCGTGCTTCCTTGGGGAACAAACTGTAATCCCGAGAATTCTACCAGTCATGTCATAAGCTTCTTGAAATGTAAGGTTGCTTGTTAGATGCCTCAACATTATTTGCAACTGTCTGATCTCATGAACAGCACCAAATGTCGCGACTCTCTTAACAACTGTAAAAATCCCACCCATTTGATCAAAAAATTGCAGTGAGTGCCATGAATCTTCAAAAAAGCTCTGAAGCTCAGGCCAAGTCCTCGTGGCAACAACGGCACACATAATGGATCCCACACTTGAACCAGCAATTATCCTAGGCAAGAGTTTATGTTCTACCAGTGTTTTAACTACTCCCACATGAGAAGCTCCAAGAGAAGCACCCCCACTTAACAGCAAAGCAGTCCTCCCAAATGCATGCCTAGTTTCATGCATGAAAGCAAGTTTTTCTTCCAATGATAGCTCCTCTGAATCAGAATCACAGACCATTTTCAATTGAGTCGTTACTTCATCAATATATTCCTTGATTAATCTGGGCACCTGAAGCCTACCCTTGTGTAGTTCAGGATTACACATATTACCTAAATTTCTAACAAGATCAGCACGCATAAAAAATATTATATCTCTAAGAGATCGCTCTTGCCGACGGTGGCGGAGCTCTTGAAGCTTGTTCCTTACCAATTCCACATCATAAAGGTCTGATTCATTCATCTTTGTTGTCTCTCTATCAAGCATCTTAGCTGCATGAGCCCACTCCTCATAGGTCAAAGCAGATCTCATCATGTTTCTCCAAAACTTCCTCCTATATGCCATTTCAGCCCTTACTTTCACATTTGTATATCGTTTCAACAAGAAAGCAACAATTGTCATCATTGCCAGTATCCCCTGAGGATTCCTGGGATGCAACCATGATATAAAGGATAACAAACCCCCCCTAAACCTATAGAAGAGATCTAACAACACGTGAAATATCTGGTGCTGAAACTGTGACATGGACCTACAAAATAGAACCCTGAAAGCAATTGTTCTACCAAGAATGTCTGAAGGACCAATTGGAAAACGGTCTACTCTAGCCTCATTACTAATATGATCCATTCTCCCTTGATAAAAAAAAAATGCCCTTCTCACAAATCAAAACTAAAAACTACCAACGTATTAAATAATACACAATAAAGCCAGCATAAAATGTGAAAAGGCAAGGCTGATGAAAATATTACAAAGAAAAGAATCCACACTAGGATCTTACAAAATGATAAACGTGTGTTTCTCCTGTGTTTAACTCCAAAACTCAAATAATCCCTATTTTAAACAGAATAAAAAAAGGAAACTATGTAGAAAGACTATGCAACAGAACAGTACTATAAGTCTTGTATTTCTTCGTACACCAAGAAACCTAAGAACCACGATCGCAACTCTGAATCAGATACCCAAAATCTTTCAAATAAAAAAGATGAAAAATTTAATCAACCCCAGGAGCCAAATCGTTGATCTCTGAAAACAATCTTTGTGAAGAGCCAAAAGGGTAGCAAATTTTTGGTCTTATAATTAAGAATGGGTGAGAGTGGGAGAGGGGTGGCATCGGAATCTGAGAAGAGAGGATAAGATACCATACGGTGACAGGGAGCCTCGTCACGAAATGTATGACGTGGAATGAAGCACATCCTTATGGTTCGTTATAGAATTGACCCACATGATAAAGGAAAAAGAGAAGGTGAGAGAGAAAAATATGTTTTTTTTTTTTGCTTTTACGAATTCCAATTGGATAAGAACGTCGAATTATAGTTTGCGCGAGGTACAGCATCGGCACTGAAAAACGACAAAAAGTTCTTTCTTTTCCGGAAGGGAATTTCTTCCACAATCCCATGTTTTCTTTCTGTATTCTCATATTTTTTAAAATTCTAATTATATTCAGTAGAAAAAGATATTTGAAATGGTACAAATTTATAGATATTTTATATTATATAATTGGTAACGCAAATTTATATTAAATATTTTATATTATTGATAATGTAAATTCACATTGGAAGAAAATTTAGAATGTATATTAAATTTTGGATTATATAATCAGTAATGTAAATTTATATTCTAGATTTAGATTGTAAATTTGAAACACAATTTAGAATGCAAATTATATTTAAGATCGTATAATTCATAATATAAATTTAAATTTGGAGCTGTACAAGATGTAAAATGTAAATTTGAAAGTTAACATTCAAAATATTATAATTAAAGGTAGCTAAATCATATCACTAAGAACGTATAAAAATACTTCGTATAAAAGGTCAGATCTACGTGAAAGAGATAATGCACTTTAAGTTTCTCCGTCCTATATTTTTCTTCTATACCTCTTGATATTTTAAAATCAGTGTTTCCCTCACCTCCAAGTGGATCATTGTATAGTTCAGTAAAAATGTAAAAAAAAAAAAAAAAAAAAAAAAAAAAAAAAAAAAAAAAACAAACAAACTAGGTAAGCAATAATCACTACTTACCGAATTGCATTTACTTTTATGCCTTTATTTATTGTCCTCCCTCCTATATCTCTAAGTTCATCATTTCTACTTCGTTCTTTTCTTTGCTTGCTCTGTTGTTATTTTTTCTTTTTTTCATGGTTCTTGTTGTGTGTGATGATCTTCTTCATTGTTGGCGGTGAGTTTTCTTCGTGGTCTCCTTGTTAATGGTGAGTTTTGCTTTGTTTGAACATTCATTTTCTTCTTCATTTGTAGGTATAAGTGTTTAAGTTTGTTCCATTTTGATATAGTTATTTATGTTTAATTTGAAACTATTAGGAAGCAAAATGAATATCAAAAATTGATTTAAAAGGTTATCGAAATTAAAAAATCCATTGAATTTTGAAATCTGATTAAGAAAATTACTCAATTTTAAAACTAATTAAATTTTGAAATATGAATTAGGAAATCACCAAATTTTGAAATTTGGTTCAGCAAATCATTAAATTTCAAATTTTTCTTTGTAAAATTATCAGATTTCGAAATCCGATTAGGATATCACCAAATTTCGAAATCTTGACGGATTTCAAAATCTAGTGACTTCTTTAAAAAGTATATATTTTTTTTAAGTTTTTATTCCTTTAATTTTATTTTTAATTGACTAATTTTTTTTCTTTTTTAATACTTTCTTGAGGTATTTTTATTAGTATTATTATGAATGAAGTGAAGTATTCAACGGTAGAGATGTTATGTTATAGGTGGTTATACTGTAAGAAAAAAGATTATCTTTTCAGTTTGATGGATTCAAAAGTAAATTCAAGCTTCATGTTAAATTTATCTTCTTTTTCATTACTTGGATTACCGTGAAGTTTAGACTTTGGTTAAGTTTAGACTCTGGATCACCAATGAATCTTTGTCAAAGGAAGCAATGCTAAAGTAATTTAAAATAGAAATTACTTAATCCTTTGATAGTTTAAATATCATTTACATTGAATGAGAATAGAATTGTTGTTAAATGGTGTGTTGGTTGTCTTGGCTAGGCAATTAAATGTGAAGTGAGTGGTATTATGGTATGAATGTATTATCTGTAATTAATCCCTTGCAATATGTTTGAGTATATTTATGGCATGATTATGATACTTAATGGATGTATGAATTTATAAGATGATTAATGTATGTTGGTTCAATGAATAGGAGTTGATTTGATTGTTGCTTGACTATGTTACACAATAAAATAAGGTATATACACTAGTTTGTTTAAAGAATAACTTACCTTTGTGATAATGTAGTTTATTTTGGTTAAATGAGTTATAGATAGCTTATAGATGCTGCAAAATCTAAGGTGTGGACTACTTTGTGTTTGATTGGATTGCATTGTAGTTGTTATGAGATCAAGTTTCTATACAAGTGAAGCTGTTTTGCAATGTATTTAAGCTTATTACATCTCTCTGCTTTAGTGTTTGCTAATGTGTGGGCTTACTTGACGTGGAAAGGAGCCCAAAACTATTTTTTACATTAACACTGGATAAGTATTGGGGGGGTTAATCCCTGTACCTCCCCAATTCCATCTTCCACCTCCCCATTCCATTTTTATCCTTTGCTCTATTTTTTCTATTCCAATTTTATCCTTTAGCAAAAATTTATATTTAGAAATAAAATTTTATAATTTTATTCTCCCACCCCCACATAACCTATTTATTCTTTTTTTTATCTTCATACTTTCATCTTTACCCTTTCTTCTTAGGAATTCTCTGCTCTATTTTTTTAGAAATTCTTTCTCCCATTCTTCTTGTATTTCAAGTNATAATTGAGATATCGATTTTTCCTAGAAGAATTTGTCCTTGAATTATTATATCTCTGCATTGCATTGGTGGTGTTGTATCCAACCTTTAACCAGCCATCCTCTTCGAGTCGAGGTTAGTAATACTTTCGTAAAACCGCTAAACGGATGGCGACTTCCGTTTACCCTTAAACGGATGTTGACATGCGTTTACGGATTCCCACATCCGTTTAAGCGTTTTCTAGATTATTTTAGATTATGTTTTTGTCATTTTTATTTTTTAAGATTTGTTTTTATTAGTTTTATTTTTAAGATTTGTTTTTATTAGTTTCAATTTTTAAGGATTTGTTTTTATTAGTTTTATTTTTTTAAGATTTATATTTTAAGATTTGTTTTTATTAGTTTTATTTTTTTAAGATTTATATTTTAAGATTTTTTTTTATTAGTTTTATTTTTTACGATTTGTTTTCATTATATTTTTATTTTATTAGTTTTATTTTTTAAGATTTATTTTTATTAGTTTACTTTTATATTAATTTTCAAATATTTTAATAATGGAATTTATATGTTTTGATGTATTGTTTTTAAATACAATAAACTAATAAAACAAAAAAAAATTAAAAACGTAACAAAATTAATTGAAAATAAAAAGTTAAAATATAATTACTTATAAAATAAACTAAAAACATAAAAATAGGAAACGGATGTCGACATTCGTCGACGGATATCAACATCCGTTTCAGTGCCTGAGCGTCTTCTTCTTCAATACACACAACACAGAGCACGCAAATAACACAGAACTCAACAGCAGACCACAGAAACCTCAACAAACACACCAACCAAATATCAACAATAGAGAAAGCTACCCAATCCTACACATTACATACATTAAAAAAAAAATAGAAGAAACGAAAAGAAACTAACCTGTCGAAACGAACGAAGAAGAACCACCGCCCCGCACCGCCGCAACACCCGCTGCACCAGCACCCTCTGTGCCGCCGCACACATCGGCTGCAAAGCACCAAACACAACTGCACCGCCCAACACACCCGCAAAACGAAACCAACGTCTACACCTCTCCGCACCGCCACCCGCCTCACACCAACAGGCCGCACAAAGCAACAACAGGTTCAGAGGAGGACTGGGAGAGTGAGAGTTGCAGAGAGCATTTGAAAATGAAAGCTTTGGTGGGGTGGAAATACGCGAAGGAGGGAATCTTGAGTCTGTGTGTGTTCAGAGTGTAAAAGAGGCAGGGTAAGTTAACTTTAGTAATAAGGGTATAAAAGTAAAAATAAAAAAACAAAAAGATTATTTTTGTATTTAAAAAAAATCCAAAAAAATTGGGGGGTGGGGGATGGAATTGGAGAGGTATAGGGAGTAACCCCCTAAGTATTGTCATTGGTGTCTAAATGAATCCATAGTTTTCATTGTTGTAACATAATTATTTTTAGCTGATTGTGCTAGTTGTGAAAGTTGGTTATATCTAATTTGGAATTCTACGTTGTTTGGTTCTAGTTACATCTAATTTTGACTTATGCATTGATTGACTAGTCTTTTGTTAAACTTTGTATATAGGAAAAAAATTGAAGCGTATGAATCAACAAAATCATCGTCTCGATTAAAAGAAATATCCAGTGCAGATTTATTGGCTCAAGCTTTAGGAACCCAAGAACATTGCGAACATGTTCGGGGTCTAGGTATAAGTCCTTGCCCATCTAAAGTCTTTGCAATCAATGCTCATTGTCATAGGGCAACATCTGCAACTTCTTCTTCTTATGTTGAATTACAAACTCAAGTTTAATGAATATTTTACCAATATTTACTTTGTGAAGCTTCCTTTACTGATTGACTTATTGGCCACCATTTTTCTTACCTTTAAATTTGTTTTTTATATTACAGGTATCTTCATTAACATCACAGGTTAATGAAATAAAGGCCATAATGACATTGGTGTTGCAAAATTATCCGAGTCAATTTCCTCCACAATTTGCCATATTTCAACCATCACTGGTAATAATTGTTAAATATATGAAATAATTTGTTTAAAATAGATTAGTGACTAATTATTATTTTATATTATAGGTATCTGATTAAGGAAGTGTACCAAATGAGGATGAATTGATTGAAAAAGATTAAATTCTTGAATAATTTTATTATTTTATATTGAACAATTACTTGTATTAAACATGTTTAAAGTTTATTTTATATAATATTCAATTTTAGTTTCAAATTATTTTATTATATGTTTTGTTTATTAGAGGATTTTTTTTATCATAATAAACTAATATAATACAATAAAAAAAATATGATGCATTTCCGACGGTTATGGAACTCTTGTAAGTTCTTGTAGTTACAGTTTTGACAGTTTGGAAAATTCTTTCAAGTTTTAACGATTTCAAGAACCTGTGCAAGTTCTGGTGATTCTCAAACCCTAATTAGTTCTGATAGTTTTGTGCAAGTAACAACAATTTTTAACAACCTCTGTAGATAATGATGATTTTGACTAAAACTCCCAAAAATTATAACAGTTTTAAACAAAATCTTCGAAAATTATTTAATGATAATTTCTTTTTGGACGAGTTTTGGAATTTTAAAAGATATATTTTTTAGAAATTAAAATTGTTAAAATTAAAATCTAGTACACTTTAAAAAAAAGTTACATAAGTTAATATATATATATATATATATATATATATATATATATATATATATATATATATATATATATATATATGGGAAGGTGAATATGTCAAATGACTTAACTCTTTACAAAAGTAAATTGTTTAATAATGAGTGTGTTTTTAGTTGGGGCTAGTGCAGAGATGACAGAGAAAATGTTTGAGTGAGAGAGATGAAGCAGAAAGGGTTAAGAGGAATGAAAGAGGTGAGTAAGGGTTTGAGTTTTTTTTTTAGTCTTGAGAATGAAAATTATTAAAATAAAGCAAGTATGTATTTCTGATTTTTTTCAATTGGGGCTAGAATATGGATGAAAGAGAGAAAATGTTAGAGTGAAAGAGATGAAAGAGAAAGGGTTGAGAAGAATGAGAGAGGTGGGTAAGGGTTTGGGGGTTTCTTTTTTTATTTTTTTAATTTTGAGAATGAAAATTTTTAAAATACCTTTAACCTTAAAACATAGAATTCATGATATATAAGGGTATTTTTGTCTAGTGAAACCCGGTACACATTGCTAAGATGTACCAACTGAAAAACAGACATACACAAGTTAGCAAACCCATATATATATATATATATATATATATATATATATATATATATATATATATATATATATATATATATATATATATATATATATATATATATATATATATATATATATATATATATATATATTGAAAGATAGTAAAGAAAAGTTCACAAAAAAAAAATCTGAATTCCCTTAAATTGTCGTGTGATCCACCACATTCTTAGTTGTTGGAATGAGATATAATATTTTATATCTCTATGGTAGCTTCCTAGTGTGAATGCTACGAGACCATTTTGTTTGGTTTTCACCGGCTAAAACCTTATTAGATCCTTTCACCACAACTCAAGTTTTCATTCACGACAAAGACAAAACTAGTGAACCATACTTTTAAAACATAGATAATCGCCACATAGACCATTCAAAAACAACAAGAATGACAATAATAAAAAGCTAAGAAATGTTTAAAATTTCCATAAACTATATTTCTAACGTGAAACAGTGTTAGTTATCTTTATTTTTCTTTAAATCATAAAAAATTACTTTTGAGAAACTAAAGAGACATTTTAACCAAAAATTTTTAAAAAAAAAAAACTTTCATGTATTATAATTTTTTCTAAAATTTTCTACGGATGAGATCAGGTAAGAGTGCTTTACAAGCATTTATTATACATTCTTAGAAGGTTTTTAGACAAATGCTCAGAATATTAATTTACTAGTGTTAAGATTTATATTTACATCTTTTGATTATAAAACAAAATAGTAATAAAATTTAGGATAAATTTTTGGGTTAAATATGTTTTTAGTCCCTATACTTTGGGGTAGTTTTGGTTTTAGTCTCTCTTTCAAAATAAGGTACAATTTAGTCCTTCAACTTTAGAAAACTCTAGTTTTAGTCTTTTTTACCAATTTTTTTTAACTTTATTTATTGTTTCAAGCACGATTCATTATAACATTTGGATTGTTTACACTGTTTGACACATTTTTGCTTCAATGTTAACAGAGAAACGCATCTGAAATAGCAAATAAAGTTAAAAAAATTTGGTAAAAATGACTAAAACCAGAGTTTTCTAAAATTGAATGACTAAATTGTACCTTAGTTTGAAAGAGGGACTAAAACCAAAATCGTCCCAAAGTATAAGGACTAAAAACATATTTAACCCTAAAATTTTTATTTAATAAAAGCTCACCTAACAAAATGATTTTTTTAATGAAAATTGAATATGTTCAAATTTAAAATTAAAAACTTTTAAAATTACGAAAGTAAATTAAAAATAGTATAATATTGAGACAAAAACCTATTTAATCTAGTTGTAAATACCATTGTTGTGATTTTTATTATACAACTTACAGTTCAAATAATCAACTCTAATCCGACTAGTCATTAAACAAGTTGATTGGTCATATACTAGTTTTAAGTGCACATCTCATGACTTGGAATATAAGTCATCAAATCAGTCGATCGCCAAACAGGTCAGTCAATCACTAATTCAATGAACAAGACAATATGTATCGGTTCAACCATCAAATAAACTGGTCAATAATAAATTGAACTGAATAGGATAAACATTCCAAAATAAATTAACCTTAAAACTGATCAACCTAAGAATAAAATATAATTACTCACAATTAAGCTACAATTAAACCTCCATTAATAAAAAACTTACCACGAAACTTATAAATAAATATTTAAAATAAAAATTAAATTACATACATTTATTATTATATTAAATAATCAATTAACTTTATATCAAAATACTTACAAATATTTTTAGATAAACTTAATGCACTTAAAAATACTTACAAAACAATATTTAGACTTCAAACACCACAACACATCCTAAAAAATTGGCTTTAACCCCACACCAGACATGATCTTTGTTGGAAATAAATTGCGTCAATTGCGTGTGAGCAAATCGGTGGTCCCACCATTTTGTTCTCATCATTGATCAACGCGTTATGTTCCACACACCACACTTGATCTGTCCCTACTATTACTCCTCGGATCTAAACTGTCATAAAAGGAAAATACTATAATATTAAAAACTTTATAGAGTAATGATCACTTCATAAATTTCACATACCATTTTTAATTAATAAATATTTAATAATACTAACAGTATTAAAAACTAGAAGAAAAAAAAAGTAACACCTATGATTCAATGAACTCTGAATTGTGAGAAAGTGTTAGTAAAAATTGTGAGAGTAATGTAAACAGGAAGGAGTAGCTTCCACGAAGAGCCAATCGAATTGACCAGGCCAAGTCAATTCCACACAATAGACTCTTCCTCTCCATTCCAACCTACTGGTCAAGCTTTTCCAAGTCTCATTTTTCATTTTTTTTAATCTTTTGACACCTTCAATTCTAAAACTAAAAGCCAAAACCCACTTTTTCTTTTCTTTTCTTTTAGGCCTATGATTATAATAGTATTAATATTACGATTAATATCTGGTCTTGTAACAAATTCAGTAAACAAAGACAACTGTATGAAAACTTCACACTCTGGATTCTCTATCTCAGTTTTCTTTGCAGAAAAGAAAAGCAATAATTCTATTCTCTATTTTCTCAAAGATACACTTTTTTTCCTCATACCCACAAAGGGTAGAAAAAGAAGATCATTTCTCAATCTCCAGCATAATTTTCACTCATAATCAGGTAAAAGACAGACTCTTTTTTCTTTTTCCATGTTCTGGTTTTCTTTCATTGATGTGGTGTCTATAATCTTTTACTCCGTGATTTTGATTCCATGAATTGTACAGAATCTGCAGAATGAAGGTTGAAATTGAAGGCAGCCAGAGTGACTCTGCAGAATCTCAGGGAGTGTCTGGAACAGATGAATCTGTTTCCAGCCAATCAGAAAATAGAAGACTGGAATCCAAGAAGAAACTGAAGAAAGTGAGGTCAATAAGGCTTGTAAGATTGCCAAGCAAGAGATCATCCATTAGAGGGAGACCCCAATATGATCATCTCTCCATTCTCTCATCAGTTAGCACAGAAAATTTAGAGGGGGTAACACCACTTGATATGGCAGATGCATCTCCCCATTACATGAAGGGTACCAGCAGTTCTCACGCAAAGGATAGTGTTCAGGTAATCTACTGATTTTGAAGATTCTGAATTTGTAAAAATGATTTGAAATTTTGAATGGTTTCAATTGTTGGGAGAATAGTAAGAGTAATAATTATACAATGCTGCTTTTGGGCAGAATACAGAAAGACTATTGTTCACTAAGAAGACTTTGGGAAGAATGTCTACTTTGAAACTGAAGAGGAGTCTGACGAGAAAGGTTTCTGGAAGGACCGAACCAAAGAGGAAAGTGAAGTCGTCTAGATCAATCATGCTTGTAACTGTCAAGGGCCAAAAGTCATCTGAATCTAGTTATGGCAGTGGTGCAAGTGATGCTGCTGATAACAAAACCCAGAGAGTCATTACCAGAAGATTAAGCTTGAAGCCTGTGAGGATCTTGGCAAAGATTCCCACTTTCAAATCAAAGAATTCTTCCATGGAGAGTGGCCAATCCCTAGACACAAGCTTGCTTAGAGCCACTTGCTCTTCTGCTCTGAAGGATTCCCATTTTCCTGACCTCATTGACTTCCCTCAAGAGGAAAGTGACTCTCAAAGAGTATCAGCTGTTGCCAAGGTTTGTCCATATTCTTACTGCTCACTTCATGGTCACCGCCATGGGAATCTGCCTCCACTGAAGCGCTTTGTGTCAATGAGGAGGCGCAAGTCGAAGAGCCAGAAGCCAACGAAAATGGATAATCAACCTGTTACTAGATCAAATCAGTTTGGTAATGCAAAGAAAGGTACTCGTAAAACTCAAACTGTCCACAGTGAAGATGACAAATCTCATTTTCAGAACAAGAAAAAGCTTGCAAGGGACTCGTGTATTAGGCCTCATGATACTCCAGAATTCACAGTTACTGAAAGTGTGGAACCAGTATCAACAGATGGAGTTCAGTTTTCTGCTCCTGATATTGAGATGTTGGAGGGAGAAGTAACCAACACAGGCAAAAATATGGAGCCAGACCATGAAGTACTTGAGGTGAGTTCTGTACCGAAAGAGTCTACACATGCTAGCACTACTGATCTGGCATGTGGAATGCAGGAAAGAGATAAAAAGCACATCAACATGTGGCACTTGGTGTACAAACATGCTGTACTAAGTAACACTGGGAAATGTGAAAACAAGCAGCCCTTTGATGGAGGGGACAAGGAAGGAAGAGAGCAAGGTTTCCTTACGACTAATGAAGTAAACAACTCTAATTGTAGAGAAGATTGTGATACAGACCAGGATATGGATGATGAAAATAAGAATGTAATTGAGCTGGTGCAGAAAGCGTTTGATGAAATTCTTCTCCCAGAACCTGAAGAACTCTTTTCTGATGATAATTCCAAATCTGAAGGCGCTGATTCAGATGAGGTACTCTTAGAAAAAAACGATGGCCAGACAGAATGGAAAACCTCAGAATCCACAGAATCTCCAATAGCACAGAGGATGGAGACCAAATCTGATCAAAGAGCACCGAAAAGCTGGAGCAATCTGAAAAAGTTAATCCTGTGGAAAAGGTTTGTAAAAGCATTGGAGAAGGTAAGAAATATCCATCCTCAAAGACCAAGACGTTTTCCTTCTGATGCTAACTTTGAAATGGAAAAAGTTTTTCTCAAGCACCAAACAGCAGAAGAGAAAAAGCATGCTGAGGAATGGATGCTTGACTATGCACTTCAAAAGGTTATTTCTAAACTTGCACCTGCTCAAAGACGAAGAGTGACACTTTTAGTAGAAGCTTTTGAAACAGTTCAGCCATTTCAAGATGTCGAAAATAGTACACGGCTTTCCTTAACAACGGAGCATCAATCAAATCTAATTCAATCCCTTGAGAATTCCTCAAATCATAGCAAGGAAGAAGCATCACTTTCTCATAAGAGTACCATGGAACTGGCTGTTAGTACTGGTGATGATCCAATGATAGAAATGCACAGTCCTATTATGCTTAAAGAAAGATGTGTTGACTATACTGAGACCGAGGCAGTCAATAATATGCCTGTATTTAGAGATATTGAAGAAGACTTGAATGGAAAGGAATCTTTAGCCAGAAGTTATGATAATGAGAAGTTATCAAGTGACAATGATAATATTTTTCTTGTAGAGGTCAAAGATACCAGATCAAGTTCCTTAAATAAGCCAATTGAATTTACAAGCAGCCATGTGGAGGAATCAACCAAGGCAGTAGTCAATGATGTTTCAGAAGACTTGCTATCCAGTTTGAATACAGAAAATCGACATATCAAATCCGAGTCACCTGGAAGAGATGTCGAAACCAAGAATCTGATTGGTGATAATGGGGAAAAGCTTTCCATGTCTAAAAGTTTAATAGTAGAAGGTCTAGTTAGATCACTCAGATCTAACTTGATTGGTTCAGGAGCACCTGCGAAGCTATTAGATGAATCATCAGTTGATGGAAAAGAAGGAACTAAAAAAGTTAAGTTGGAAACCGAGACTGTTGAAGAGTTCCCTACAAAGGAACAATCTAAAGCACCTAAGAGTGCTTCTGTTGAACCTGAGACCCCTGTGGAGAAACAGAACAACACAGGATTGTGGTTCTTGGTGTATAAACACATGGTATCAAATATGGCTGAAAGCAATTCCAAGTCACTGATTGATGGTGAAGATGAGAAAGAGTCAGCATTTGATGGAAGCACAACACGAGGATCTTCCATCTCTTACGAAGGCACAACTGTGAGTAATCAAGAGATGCAATTCAAGGACCATGCTGCAGCTGATCCAGAAGTTGCACTTCAACAGATAGAAGCCATCAAGATGGTAGAAGAAGCCATTGATTCAATTCTTCCAGATGATCAGGATGACTTAGCAGACAAGGAGTCACTCACTGGCAGCACAATATCAGACAACTCCAAACAATCTGACAGAACTGAAAGAGTGTACAGTGAAGATCTGAACCAAAAAGAAGAAAAGATGGAATCTGGGAATGAAATACTCCAAGAACAGCAAAAAGAATCAGCAGAACTAAAGGAACAATGCAAAAAAAACCAGCCATTGTCTAGAAGTTGGAGCAATCTTAAAAAAGTGATTCTTCTTAGGAGATTCATCAAGTCATTGGAAAAAGTAAGGAAATTCAATCCAAGAGGCCCCAGATATCTACCTCTAGAGCCTGATTCAGAAGCTGAAAAAGTTAACTTAAGGCATCAAGACATGGAAGAAAGAAAAGGAACTGAAGAATGGATGCTTGATTATGCACTTCGACAGGTTGTTTCCAAATTAACCCCGGCTAGGAAAAGAAAAGTGGAGCTGCTGGTGGAAGCTTTTGAAACAGTCATGCCAACCATAACAAAATGAAGTTGAGCAAACTGGCAAAGAGTGGAATAGCTTTCTATGAAAAATAAATTCAAGCTGGAAGGTATATATTACACTCAGTTAGAATTTTCCGCTTTTTTCTTTTTGAGTTTACCCTTAAAGTGACATGCAATTGTCAACATAAAACATGTCAAACTGTCTGAAAACTGAATATTAGAAAATGTTGAAGGAAATATATCCAATAAGAAATATCCAACGGCCTCTTCCACACACTTGTCATATGATAAATTTTCTTCGGAAAATGAATTCTATATAACTCATTACAAGAAGATTCAGGCATTTTAAGCAATAGTCTCAAGTTGAATTTATACTATCTTGAAAAACTAATTCTCTGTTTCCTCTAAATCTGCAGGTAAACAAAGAGATATGGATGATCCTAATCCTTTTGGGATGTGAGGAGTTTTTTGTCTGTGAAAACTGTGTCAGACCTGTTATATTTCGATAGTAGAGTGTAGAATGTTTCACGATTCAGCATCAACAAAAGTTAAATACAGTACATATTTCCCCCTTGTTTTCCGTTCATATTTTCTTGGTGTCTCAGGTGGTTGTTTTGTATGAAAGACTTGCATTACAAATACCATAGACCATTTACATGCCATGATGAATATCGTGAACACCTCAGAATGGCCAAAGATTTCTCATCATTTTTCAAACATTCAAGAGTGCACAAAATATTCATGAACAACGACAGTGGGTACTAGCAGGTAGCATTTCCTTAAGAAAGAAAAACCGACAAAAAGAAAATGTGCCCAATTTTGCAAGACAACACAAAATTTGAAAAAACGAACCTTGTTTGAGTGCTCATGAAACTGAATAATGGACAATTAGTTGAACATTAAGGTAATAATATAAAATGAACAAAAGATGATGTTTCTTACAAACTAGCCATAAAAGGGTAGTAACCAAATTGTCCATTTATTTTCTTTGCCTGTCTTTTTGTTTCTTTTTACTTTTGTTTTCATGATAGAAGCAATGAGATTTTAACAAGTTCTAGCATATGTATAGTCTCAATAAAATGTCCAGTCATCTATTGAAACTATTATTATTTAGAGAAATCATCTAAGTGACATTTTAGTTCAATGACATTCTTCATTAGTTTATGCACATTTCACAAAACTTAGTTATAACAAATTTGGTTGTATAAATAATAACTTGTAATAACATTTTTACAATTGAAAGCTGTTAAACTAAAATAACAAAAAATTGTGAGAGTTAGGCAATAGTTCACTAAGAGAGAAACTTCAACTTGTAATATTTATCATAAGTGTACATTAAATTTTAGGTTTAATACCTATTTTGGTCCCTTTTTTAGGAGGGTTTGTTCAAAGTGGTCCTCCCTTTTTTAAAAAGTTCATTAAAGTCCTACCTTTTGCAAAAACTGTGCAAGTAGGTCCTTTTTTGTTACGGCGTGTTAACAGCAGAGCTGCCCAGCTGGCTAATATATGATGAATATAGTTAGAGTTAAATTAGAAATTCAATTTGGGATAATTTGGAGTGGGTAATCTATAACACCAAATCGTGAATCCACCTCGCGATAGCTGTTTTGTTCCATCATTGAACCCTAATTCTCAAAGTCCAAATTGCAAATCTGCAAAAATCGCAGTCATGGAAACCTTACAACAACAGTTTTGTTCCACAAATTCTAATTCGAAAAACCCAAATCATGGATCTGCAAAAATCGCACAACCATTCATGGAAACCTCGTGACATCGGTTTTGTTCCATCATTGAATCCTAATTTGCAAAGTCCAAATTGCAAATATGCCAAAATCGCACAGCCATGAAAACCTTCCCACAACAATTTTGTTCCATCATTGAACCCTAACCTTCATTGCACCATATATCAACCAAGGTATAGTAGTTTCATTCCACCACCGTCGCCCATTGACGCTAGCAACCACCTTCATCACGAACCTACAACCCAAAACGCGAAATCCCTGCACCTGCAACAAAACATTACCAACACCAAATTACCCCAAATTGAATTTCTAATTTAACCCTAGGTGGTGAAGCTGTGATAGAGCGATGAAGGAAAAATGGTGTTGTTTGTTGTCACGAAGCGCGGAGAGGGGAGGTGATGGTGAAACAGAGAGAGAGCGCGAGAAGGAGAGGATCTGGAACCCATTAGCAGCTGTGTCTACACTAGAATCGGAGATGGCAATGAGATCGCCAAGAAACCCCAATCCCAATCGCAAAGAAATCCCAATTGCATCTGACCAAAATCACTTTGCCTAATTACCCTAATTTCAATTTTAATTTTAACCCTAATTTTATTACATTTCCACATCACAATTAATAATTTTTTTTTAACACATAATAGCCAACTAGGCCGTTAGCAGAATTAACGCTGTTAGCAAGAAGGACTTGCACAAAATTTTTATAAAAAGTAGGACTTTAGTGAACTTTTTAAGAAAGGGAAGACTTTGAACAAACTCTCCAATAAAGGAACCAAAATAGATATTAAACCTATATTTTACGAACACTTGAATCAAGTTAGTTTTCTACATTCTTTTATAATGTTTCTTAGTTTAATTTTTACCATTTATATTTGCCGTTTACCTGTATCAAATTATGACTTATGTGATAAACACTTTTTTAGTGAAGTAATTTACGGGGTAAACTACTCTATTTTTAAGTTAATTATTATATTTTTATAATTTACAAAATAAATTATTCTATTTTTTTAAATTTTCTGATGATCTCGTATACGTTGTGCAAGAAATTGAAATATGCATGTCCAAAATACTTTTATAAATTTTGTAACTTATAAATGCTCTAAATTACTTTAATTGAAACCTTCTCTACATTAACAAGTTACAATTATATTTTTTTAAAATATATTTACAGATATAATTCATTATCTTATATTATTTTTAAATAACAGGTGAGATGTAAGCTAATAATGTGTTATGAAAATTATTGTAACACACCTATATTTTACATTTTAATAGTTTTAACACTATTATAGAAGCATCACATGTTCAATAAACAAGAACAATTAACTTAAAAGAAACATATAAAATGTCATTAGAGTTATCTAAATTTAACCATGACACTAAACTTTATATCGACAACCAGAGTTTCTAAAACTAAGAGTGCTTATACATAAACTAATTGTTTTAATATAGGCTTTAAAAAAACTTCAAATATAAAAGAACTCATCCTGCTATCTATAAATTGGTGCTTTGCTGCCCAGCACCTGTTCCACTGAAACATCGTCATCCTCTACTTATACCAATCAGGTGATCATTGCAAAAGAAAACACAAAAAAACATACAAACAAAGCCAAAAAGGTAAGCTAATTTTACCAAAGAGATAATTATACATTTTAATTAATAATACATCAATTGAACATAAGCCAATCAAACAAATCCTAAGCATGCACACATTAACTCTAGACTTGACCATCCAGATATATGTATTAATGTCAGACTATAAGCAGTTTTGCACTTGTAGTTGTAGAACAACTTGTTCGCCCAAGCTACCACACAATATTAACCCGTCTGCCACCTATAACAAAAGAATCAAACTATAAATTAGGACCTCCTGTTACTCCTCACCACAAAATCCCCTTCTATATCCTATAACAAAAGAATCAAACTATAGATTAGGACCTCCTACTACTCTTCGCCACAAAACCCCCTTCTATATCCTATAACAAAAGAATCAAACTATAGATTAGGACCTCCTGCTACTCCTCACCACAAAACCCCCTTCTATATTTGAGATGGAGTGATTATTGGAACACTAGTACAAAAATCATATTTTATGACGTACAAAAACGAACTATGACGTACAAAAATCATATTTTCTTTAATCACTAGTAATTGAAGATAACTGCTCCATCAAGTAGTTTAAATCCAATGGTTATCTAAATCAAACTTCGTATTTTACAATCAGCAAAATGGGTGGGTTTGGACTACTCTTAACGGGATAAGATGGCTAGATTGCAATTCCACACTTTCCTGATCTGCTGTTACCCAGATTTCTTTCCATTCTGATGTATCCTTCCTCTCCCAAATCAGCACCCCATGAATTCCTCACAATTCAATAATCATGACCGTTTTCTGTACCATACCCAACAACCACAACACCATGATCTAGTGCTGTTCCACATCTTCCAGAGAAGACACCCTGACAAATATGAAATATACTGATTAAAAAATTATATCAACATTGCAAAACCAATTTTGTTTAAAATTGAATAGGGAAAGAGTGGAAGTTTTTATGTTCTAATCAAAAGAAAAAAATAAACCACATGTTTTTCACTTAGACTCAAAACTTTGGACTTTGGATCTTCCCATTCTACATCTTTCCATGCAATAGGCACACCTTCTTTTCCCAGGTCATGAATAAAATCAGATTGGAATTCCCTTCCTCCTCTTTCAATAGCAACGCTCACGGTTTGATTTGCAATGACGTTTTTCAATGCTAACTCATCATAGGAATTAACATCTTCATAAGAATCAATAGAAACAACTTTGGCATTTTTCTGCACATTAGCAAAATAAACAAACAAAACAAAGGAACATAAGAATTTGATTGATAACTATGTTTTAGAAGCAATTATTTTCTTAAAAGATTAGGACCAAGTTACTAACCTTATACTGGTCACATGTACCATCAACAGCACGGTAAGGGTAATCCTCCTCGGAATCGATGCCTCCATTGTTGATGATGAACTCAAATGCATAGTCCGTAAGTCCTCCATTGCATCCCATGTTATATCCTGTATCACAATCCACCAATTCTTGTTCTGATAATGAAATCAGTTCGCCAGTCACTATCTTATTAATTCCTTCCACAGCACCAATTGCTGAGAATGACCAACAGCTCCCTACATTCACTAGTACAAAAATCATATTTTATGACGTACAAAAACGAAATATGACGTACATAGTTTTGTACGTTATAATAGGTCTACATATTTTATGACGTAGCAAATATTTACGTTATTTGAACATATTATGCCACTGTTTCTAAAAGAAATAACTCTAATGAATGTGAACATAGATAATTTTACTCAATATCAACTTGAAACAATTTTCTAAAATCTGTCCATTTTTTTTATATGAATATTGGAGAAAATTGTTTCAAGTTGATATTGAGTAAAATTATCTATGTTCACATTCATTAGAGTTATTTCTTTTAGAAACAGTGTCATAATATGTTCAGATAACGTAAATTTTTGTTACGTCATAAAATATGTAAACCTATTATAACTTACAAAACTATGTACGTCATAGTTCGTTTTTGTACGTCATAAAATATGATTTTTGTGAACGTCATGATATATTCCAAGATCGAGTCCCTATATCAATACATCATGTTACTAAACAACCATAAGAAATTTCCCTTGGAACTCTTTTCACAACATTCTTTAACCATACATATATTCATGTTCATCAACCACCAACATCCATAATTTTCACACAAGTAATGAATTAAATATATTTATAATCACTATAGACCAAAATAGAATCAGAAAACACATAAGCATAAAATTACTCGAAAGAAGATGCCTAACACCCAAATTGGCACTTAGTGAATTAAAGAGAAAATGGATCCAAACTTGTAGGGGAAGAAGTGGCGCTCAACACCACTAAGTATCACTCAACACCCCATAAACAGAGGACTCACTGACTTCGCAACGCTCAATGCCTAAAATGGTCGCTCAGCACCCTAAAGTCCAGTGACTCTCTAACTTCGCAAAGGTCAACGCCAAACCCTTACCCCTCAGCGCCATGCCAGAGTTCAGCAACTTCAAAACCTGATATGGATGCATTCAAGACCTATCCAAATTATCAAATTAGTGTTTATAACACTGTAATTGATTTGAAAACATGTTTATACTTCAAATTTGATACCAATTTGCTCATTTGGTCAGTGAACTACCCAAAACCTCATAAATCAAATTTCACATACTACAAACCAAATTTTTAGTGAACTAAGTAGCTAACCAAGTCCTAATTGTCATGAATACATATGCCAAACACTTTCCCTTATAATAACAACTCCTCTAGAATTTCACTTGTCGAAACTCCCATTTTTGACACAAAAATAACCATTACTCTAACCTATTATTAAACCAAAGTTTAACCGTTAATTGATCCACTAAAACAACAACTTATCATCCACAAGTAGCTTCTCTTACTTGTTAGAAGCTTACACCACTCTAAAGAACCTAAAATTGCTTCCTCGGCTCAAGAAACTCTATATGTTCTTATAAAACACCGAATCATGATAAAGGTATGCAATTATAAACACTTATTAGTAGAGAACTTAAAAAAAGACTCAAATGACACATGCGATAAAACTAACATCACATGGGTTGAAAAACACAAAGTTAAAGAAAAGAACTAAAACCAACTTATTCTTTTGAAAGAACTGATCTTATACAAATAAAGATCTTATTATCATGATAATGTAGGCACTTTCTGAACTTCAAACAAATAATTCAATAGTTAAAATTCAATGAAAAAAGGACCCATATTACTCAAAAAATAAATAAAAAAGAAATAGTATGTGTTTTAAATAATTAAATTCTTTAATAAAAATTTTATTTATACTTTTGTTTTTAATATTAAAATAAAATATCTCATTATTTAAAGATTTTATCCGTTCTTAACACTATATTTTCTTGATAGTTACATTAGATCAATTAATTATAAATAAAAAATACATGGTTTTTAAATACACTTAAAATATAATTTGATTCATATTACTGTGTTTTATTTACTATATTATGTGATGATATATATCTTTGTTATAAGGTTTCGATTCTAGGCAAATACTAGAGATTTACTGTGTATTTTTTTTCCTACTAAAACACGAATTTTAGCATAAAAAACTTAGTAACTTGATCAACTATAAGATTTTTCGAATTATGTTTATTTTGGTCTAAAATATATAAGATTTGATAAAGGGCATAAAACCCTGTAGCAAGGGACTCCCAAAATAGGGAAGCAAGGGATATTCCTCTTCACCCTTTTTGATTCCCAAACCCAAACACTGCAGTTGCAGAGACAGCGGATTTTACCCTTATCCACAACCATAACCAGAGTCAAATCCACTTCACCCTTCTGAGTTCCTCTTCATTTTACACTGATTTCGAGTTCTCTCAAGGTAATCAGATCAATCACTTACCATTTTGCAATTTCCGTTTTTATTGCATGGAGTGTTATGTTTTGTTTTCATCTTTCTACATTTCGAAGCGGGCATGAGTTAAATGACTGTTAGTATCTTTAGAGGGAGTGAAAGGTGACAACTTGAAGTTCTCTTTGTAGTAATTTGCTACTGACACCCTACTAATTCACCCTGTTTCGTATTGTGTTGATGCCTGCTTGTGCAATTCAAAAGTTTTTCTGTTTCTCTTGTCACGTTCTTCTGATCCACCAAAGCTTGAAATTGGGTTAATGGCACCGTGAATCATCATTATTAATTGCTTGAGGAACTGTGTGCTGTGTTATAAACCAAAGTGCAAGGCAAATGAATGGATTTTTATTAACGTAAATCATTTTTATCCTCTTTTGCAAAAGATTATAACAAACCAGGCATGGCTTTGGGAATATGGTGTTCAATATTTTAAGGTCATTAAATATGAGTGATTTGAGCTCTTCACTGTGATGTGATACCCTAGCCAGTTGGTATTCCTGTCTTTTTTTCTTAACTAAAATAATGTATACATACGCTTAATATCCATTTCTCTGAGTGGGTTTATTCCTTTCCTTTTGTTGATTTTTATTTGTGAGATTTATTATGTATTGATGTATGCTCTTGGTATTACAAGTATTCACTCTTGGTTACTTGCTTTTGATTCACAATGTTGGAAAAAATGTTGATGAGTCTTTGAATAATTATTACTTGCTTGATGAAGTAAATGTTTTAGTATTGTTCAAAGTGAAATGCAAGTGATGGGTTTTTAATTCTTGTTTCAGGAGTGTGCTGAACGTAGTTAGAGGATCCTCTGATTGAGATGGCTCAATTGCTATCATCCTCTTACTCATTGACTATCTGCTCTAGAAATAAACCTTACTTAAAACCTTTTAAGCAATGCTCGACACCATTTTCAATAGCGGTTTCTTGCAATAATTCTAAACCTTCATCTAGAGGGTTTTTCTTGCAAGAACAGAAGCTAAGAAAACATTCTCTATCAGTACATGCTGCTGCAGTTTCAACTAGCCAGGAAACCCCAGTTCAAACTAGCTCTGGTAATCCTTTTAAACCACAGAGAGTCATGGTCATTGGTGGAGATGGATACTGTGGTTGGGCAACTGCTCTGCATCTTTCTAACAAGGGTTATGAGGTTGCCATTGTTGACAGTCTTGTGCGACGCCTTTTTGATCACCAGCTTGGACTGGAGTCTCTAACACCAATTTCCTCCATCCAGAATCGTCTTCATTGTTGGAAATCTCTCACTGGAAAAAATATTGAGCTCTACATTGGAGACATATGTGATTTTGAGTTCTTATCTGAAACCTTCAAGACATTTGAACCTGATGCTGTTGTCCACTTTGGGGAACAACGGTCTGCTCCTTACTCTATGATAGATCGGTCAAGAGCTGTGTATACCCAGCAAAACAACGTTGTTGGGACACTGAACGTGCTCTTTGCCATAAAAGAGTTCAGAGAGCAGTGTCATCTAGTTAAGCTCGGGACCATGGGCGAATATGGGACCCCAAATATTGATATTGAGGAAGGTTACATTACCATTACTCACAATGGAAGGACAGACACGTTGCCATATCCCAAACAAGCTAGCTCATTCTATCATCTAAGCAAGGTACATGATTCACATAACATAGCTTTCACTTGCAAAGCTTGGGGCATTCGAGCAACTGACTTGAATCAAGGAGTGGTATATGGGGTAAGGACAGATGAGACTGCACTGCATGAAGAGCTGTATAACAGGTTTGATTACGATGGAATATTTGGAACTGCATTGAACCGGTTCTGTGTTCAGGCTGCTGTTGGTCATCCTCTGACTGTGTATGGTAAAGGAGGCCAGGTAACATACCCACATTATTATGTTTATTTGTTATTGATATGCAGAAGAGAGGGATTTGACAATATTTCAACTGGGGCATGTTTATATTGCATGTATAATCTATTGTCTATTAGACCACTGAGAAGAATCAAAGAGCACCGATGTAGCTCCACATTTTTCTTTGAAACTTACGGGTAGCTGTATTAAACAAGTCCTGCTTTATACTTCTTGGTAACCTCAAGTTGTGCATATTGCAACAAAATCTAGATATTTGAGACTCATTGATAATAACCGTGAATAGTGTTTGCAAATATTATACATTACTAATGTTGATTTTATCTGCCTTTTGCACCTTGTTCCGCTGAGATTTTAACAACAGGATTTGATTCTTCTGTTGCACTATTTTCTTACACTTGTCTCCTAAATTAGTTGTATTGATCTGATCATCTGTCTATAGGAGAATTTCTGAATTCTCTGATGCTAATTTTTTGTCTGTATATTGTAATACACATATTTCAGACTAGGGGCTTCCTTGACATAAGAGATACAGTTCAATGTGTTGAGCTTGCGATTGCAAACCCTGCGAAGCCAGGGGAGTTCCGAGTCTTCAACCAATTCACTGAGCAGTTTTCAGTGAATCAGCTTGCCGAGCTTGTTACCAAAGCTGGTGAGAAGCTGGGCCTTGATGTGAAAACTATCCATGTGCCTAATCCAAGAGTTGAGGCAGAAGAGCATTACTACAATTGCAAGAACACTAAACTTGTTGATCTGGGACTCAAACCACACTTTCTTTCAGATTCTCTCCTTGATTCACTGCTGAACTTCGCTGTTCAGTACAAGGACCGTGTTGACACTAAACAAATTATGCCTAGTGTGTCTTGGAAAAAAATTGGGGTCAAAACAAAAACTGTTACAGCCTAAGAAGATGGGCTAGTACATGGCTGCAGGCATAATTGTATATCCTGCATCATGTGTAGGTTATGTTATGCTGCATTGCCATGAATACTAAAATTTTTTGTATTATATGATTTCTGTGAAACCTTCATAGTTCATACCCTCTTTATGTAGAGTACATTTTCATGGTTCAACTGTTTGACGGGTAGTTTTTTTTCTTGCTAATTATTATTATATTTAAATAAATAAGCGTTTACATAATTATATTTAAGGGTTATAATTATGTATAATTATAAATATGATAATTAATTATGGGGTAGTTGTTTTTTATAACAAATAATGAAAAATAAATATTATTTTAGTATTAATTTATTTTATAGTAAACTAATGAATTATAAAAAGTACAACTAATATTAATAATGAATTATGCTAATAATAATATTATTTCTATTGATAATAATAATAATTGGATAGATGTAATAATTGGTTTGAAAAGTTTAATAGTTTAAAGAAATAATGAAATTATTATATTATTATACGGTAATATATATTAAAATATTGCTTATATGAAAATTAACAAACAACAATTTATGAGGTGAATATTAGTAATGTAGGGCTATTTATGTATATGACGTTATTATATATAGATTAAATAGCTATACATTAGACAATATTAATACTGCAAAACATGGCTAAAGAGTAGATATAGCACTTTACCTGTTATAGTTTCTAGAATATGCAATTTGAAAAGGGAGGTGCATGCTTAAAAATTATGGGGGTGGAGGAAGCATAAAACCATCATGGTTAGGCCATATTATTATTGTCCATGTAAGGTTTGGGCTCAAGTTGAAAGATCCGCTTCGCCATAGATCCTAATCATCAACATCTCGATTGCATTTAAACTTATAATGTATCAATATTGATGAGTGTTTATGTATTTTATTGTTCATTATTTCTTTATGTCCTAATCAACAGTAGGACCACCACAGGGTGTCTTGGTTCATCTTCATGTAATACTATTTCCTTGTTCAAATCGTATCAGAAAATTAATTAATTAACTAATTCTTACATGTAGTGTAGATAAGGATAAAAATATTCCATGTACAGAAGATACTACCGAACACTAATATCATTAGGCTCCTATATTTCATAATTCACTACAGATTGCCAAAATCTACATTTATAAATTTCTATTATTTGGAATGTCCTTTTTCTCATCTTAAATTTCTTATATGACTAGGTTATATTTGGACAAACTTTTCTATAAAAGTTTTTATGAAAAAAAATTGAATATTTATGACTATAAATTAGTTTATTTATAAGTCAATTGTTCTCAATAATTAATATATATATATATATATATATATATATATATATATATATATATATTATATTTCAGGACCACTTTATAATTTCACACTCATGATCTCAGCAAACCCGTTGAATACATTTGGACATTGGCTTTAATCCACGATAATTAATTATTAAATTTTCCATAAATTTTCATATAAACGCCACCTTCAATTCTATTCAAACTAAAAGGAATTATTTGACTTTTTTTTTTTTTCAAGAGAGAATTGTCGTTTATAAGTTGTTTATGAGTTCTTGAGAAGATTGAATTTTAAAAAAATAAATAAAAGTGTAAATGTTAACAATATTCTCACAATCAAATAAGATTGATGTATTTATCTCTTTAATAAATGTTTATATATTAGGATTTGTTACTATAGGTTCAGAGCTCACTGATTGGCAATATGCCAGGAGGAGAGTTGAGCAGCAGACAAGCAAGAAAGCGTCTCAGGACTGTTTGGTTTCGACAACTGTTAAGCAGAGTTAAGTTGCAATTAATATCATAACAGTTATTGTTAAGCGGTTAAGGTTTGCATAAATGATCATTAAAAGATAAATAAATTGATCAGATTCTTATGAGCTCTATAAATAATGTATAGATAAATCCACTTTTGACTCATTATTGAATTACAAAAGACCTACAGTCCCGTGCAAAATGAGATTAATAGGATATATATGAGTAATTCAAAGGATAAAGAGAAAGATTTTATAGGATTAAGGTAGTGGTAGTATATTAGAAGAGGAATTAGCTTTGACTTTCGGTGTCTAGGTTCTGACTTGAGTGTCGGAGTGTATTATGTAGATCACCCCAACACCAATTGGTTGTTTAGAGCAAGGAGTAAGTCAAACATGTGGCGGATACAAAAGCTCTTCATACGGTTATCCTCGTCACATTTTAACAAAAATATGATTGTTTATATTATTTTATAAAATTATCTAATTGTTCAAAACTCTGAATAATTATACATTTTGAAATATTATACATGTAATTTTTTATTCATACACTTGAGAAATGAGTATTTTTTGAGATCTTTATTTTTTTTTTTATATTTTTTATAATATTTTATATTTTTTTGAATATAGTTGAACCAATAGATAATACAGATTTGGAAAAAATGATATTTATTAAAAAATTAAAACAATATTCAAACCTTAAAATCAATTAATTAATTAATTAGAAAACTAAAGAAAAGTATACCATTTCCATGGATGCTTTTTCATTCACTAAGTAATTTCACAAACATATTACATAAGGACAAACCCCCTGGTACATATTACATATGTTGAAGTTCTAAAATTTAGATTTTGTTTTACAAACACATCACGACAGAAATAGTCACAAACATAAACGTTTAAAAATTTGATATATTATATCATAAGACTTCACTTTCTACATAGTATGTGCACCTCAAATACCACAATATGCCTTGATCCTAGAAGTAGCTTTCACAGCCTCTTCTGTGAGGAAGAAACGAAGATATCCATAATGGTCAAATGGTTTATAACGAAGAGGGTGTTCTTCGTCCACTAATTTTTCCTCAGTTTCCATCACCTTTCCAGCATATGAAAGCAGCCCCAAACTCAATCTTTCTACCTTTGAATTCATGAATACTCTGTGTACACAACCACGTATTCTGTCATTGCTCCATACCTGCAAAATCACACTTTTAATGGATCAACAATTCAACTAAGCGGAGAATTCACCGGAAAATATAAAATCAATGAGAAGTGAATCCAATTCCATAAGAAATTCACAATACTTTAACCAAGTTTTCATATTATTAATGAAAGATAAAAAAAAAAAAAACACATTACCATAAATGCATCACCAGCCAAGACAGCAAAGATGGAGGGTGAGGCATCAACCTGGAACCACTCTCCATTCTTCAACTGAACTTCTAAGCCATTTAACCTCTGATTCAATATTGTAAGGAAGCCAGAATCTGTATGAGCACGCACTCCTAAGTTGGTCTCACCTGTCTTAGGTGTTCTATATTTGTAGCATCTCAGAACATAATCCGTTGATTCAAGCAAACACTCACATTTCTCATTCTCCAATCCATAGCTCCCAAACACCATTCTCTTAACAGTATAATCCAGTTCTGCAACTTTCTTTGCATAGCTATTCACACTTTCACTGAATAAAACAAAAGGAAGATGTTTGATAAACAACTTTTAGATAGTAGTTTTTAAGTCTAACTCAATCCTACAAAATCAAATCTCGCTAGGATAGGCATCAATCATACTATGAAATTATACTAGAAAGTGATTTTTAAGTCTAACTCAATCCTACAAAACTAAAGATGATATTTGAACCACTTATATATTATAAATTAGTCTTATCTCTAGTCGATAGAACTTTAAAGAACAACTCATAAATTTTAAGAAAAAATCATGTTCAAGTACATTTATGTTACATTAAAAATCTTCCAAGAATGATCTCTGATGATTGGAAAAAGGTTAATTAGTTAATTACCTGAATTGGTGGTTACCTTGTGGCCACATAATGGTTGCATAGTTGTGACAATTTTTAGCATTCAATGGGTTATCGATGGCCATGGATTCATACAAAGGAATATCAGGGCGTTGTCCTGCGTAGCTATAGATAGGTTTATCAGTTGTCTGCTGCATTTTTGTCTGTAATGGAAGGTCAAAGAGTTCTTTCATTGCAGAGAAGACAGAGTCAGTAAGCATTTGATCAACCTTATTGTAGTGTGCAAGAAATCCACCGTGATCCTCTAAGGCACTCCTCACAGCATCAGAAGTGGAAACCCATGTTTCAGTACCAGGTTTCATCTTTTCATCACTCAAATCAATAATAGGTAGAGATTTTCTGTTCTCTGTTTCTGATCCCATCATAATCCTTCCTAATGTTTCTACTCTTACTGTTTTACCAAATTTACTTGGATTTTCCAACTAAAAACATCTCTCTATTTATATTTCATTTCAACTATGTTAGATGCAACTTTTGGAATACAACAACCAATAATTCTTCACTTTTAGATAAATTTCTTTATTGATTCAAACTTACACATATATTCATAAAATTTATTTAATCTGGTTGAATCTCAAGTGGGCTATGACAACATTATATATTGTAATATCACGTTAGAAGGTGAGTTTCAATCTAATTTGTTCTTATATATAAAATGATATATAGTAAAATAATTGTATATTTAATCAATTAAATTTTTTTAAAAATAAATAATGACCCTGCCATGTTATATGATTGCATCAGTGAAATCAACCACAAAATAAAAAGGTGAAGACGTCGTTATACGATTAGGTTATATATGGACAAACTTTTGTACAACAGTTTTTATGAAAAAATAAAAATAAATATTTATAACTAAAAATTAATTTATTTATAGCTATAAACTTTACTTACTCATAATTTACAACAATTTGTTTCATTTTCTGGTCCCAATTTTAGGTGATTATTATCTTCATGTATATACGGTTGGTCCCTTATTTCCAGACATCTTATAAGGACCACTCTCTCGTCTCTTTCATATTTTCTTAAAATTATTTGTTTCAATTCATCAAATATATCATTTTTAATAAAAGAAAAACAAAAAGCCCGTGTTTTTTTTTTTTATGTTTGCTTCGGAATTATATATAATGCAACATTGCCAGGATATTCCTATTCTAATAAAAATGCTTCAAGTATATACGCAGGAACACATTATATAAGTTGGAAGAAAATAACGTGTAATAATCCAAACACAATATTCAAATGAAAAACAGGACAATAGAGATGGTTTTTCAAATAAATATATTGGACATATCTACCATTAAACAGCTATGTATAATTATCCATGAATTGTTAGAAAAACAATTAGGTCCCCCACAATTTGGCAGCTTTTATCTTCTTTTTTTTTGTATTCTAAAATGTCCATAGATAGATTAATTAATTAATTAATTATTAGTTAAGTACTGCTATAATTAGTGGTCCATCAATTAATATATTTTGTTTGATTATGTCAGCCATATGTTAAAATATAATGAATTCACACTTTGTTTCATTTTGTGGTTCCAATAATGTCATTATCTTCACTTGTACAGTTTGTCACCTACTCTACCATATATCTAACAACATCTTTATATATATATATATATATATATATATATATATATATATATATATATATATATATATATATATATATATGTTTCACACAAAATATACTATTTTCATTGGACCACAATGTTGCTGTGAAAACTAATACACTTAGATAAAATACTGAATCAATGGATCTACTATAGGACTTCTGGGCTGCATTAAACAAATAAAAAATATGAAATAAACACATATATGTGTTCAATAAGTTGAAAATTTAAATTTTTTTTATAATAATAAAATAAATATAAAATAAGAAATCAAGCTCAATAAAATGTGACTTTATGATTTATTATTTTTAAAATATTATAGTACAATTATTAATATTTAAAATGAAGTTTTAACAATACAAATCCATAGATAAAAATTAAGAGAACTTCACAAAAAATTATTTATTACAAATAAAAAGTTGATCTTGTATAAACAAGTATCATTCTTTACTCTTAATTGGACTTATCCTAGTATGTAAAGAAAAAATTGTATTCCTAAAAAAGTTAAGACCCATGATACTTGTTCATGTAAGGTCAAGTAATTTCCATTTTAGTGATTCCCAAAGGCTTACTAGATGTCTCTTGTTCTAATTGGGTTTCAAGGTTTATGTCTTGTCGATCATCAACATAGTTCGGAGGGTATCTACAGAAAACATTTTGATGTTCAAGTCAAATAGGATCTGTGTAAAGCAATATTAAATGTTGTAATGCATGTGTGTGAATAACCACACCTCATACCTTTATTTACAGTAGTTATGAGTTTTTATCTTTTTGCTGGCCTAATCATAGTCAAATTATATCTTAATTAATCAACATTAGTTGGCTGATTCATGGTTATCATTGACTAAGTATTAATCTGACCTTTATTCTACAACTGGTCAGTCTCTTGCTAGTCAATTTGGACGATTGATCTCAGGGTGTACTGGTTGGTTTGTTAGTCAGTCAAGATGATCGACCAAGGGTGTATTGGTTAATCTTGCCAATTAGTTTAGATGATCGATCCAAGAGTGTACTAGTCGATCTCACTAGTGGTTTGGGTGATCAACATGAAGGTGTACTGGTTGCTCGCAGTCGGTTTGACTTATTGACCAAAAGGGTATGTACCATGCACTATGATAAAATCCAAGAAAGAATACGATTTTTTTTGAATTTGAATCCTTAAGAAAATAAATCAGAGAAGAACGCGGAATAAGACAGGGATATGGATTTCACAACCTAGCAGATTGATAATCTTTGATAAGAATCGAAGTTCTAATCTAAGAGATTTTTTTTCTAAAAAATGCAAATGCATATATTATAACTCAAAAGTATTTACATCAACTTTTGGTACTTCTGTATATAGGCACTTTATTTTAAGAAAAATTAGAAACCTTTAAATAAAGCCCAAAACCCAAAGCACATAAAAATATCAAAAAACGAAAATTACTTTTGCCTAGCGAGACTCTTTCGCCTAGCAAATTTAACATTATGTAATTAAAATAAAATTATAATTTATTTAATTTCCTAAATTATTTTTTATTTGTGCTCATGATCTTCATGTTCTTTAAGTTCCCTCCTTCATGGAATATTATAAGATTCAAGAAGACATGTTTTGATCTTGGGCTTTATCATAGGTTTTTTGAATTGTGAATGTTCTTCATGAAAAATTTCTCATATATGTTTAAGAGATAGTCCTTTATTATATTTTCCTTTTTAAAGAGAATTTATCCTTAAATTCACACCATTTGAAGATTCCTTTCATTTACCATGTATAAAAATATTTTATTTACTATAATATAACAATTTAATATAATGAATCTTATTTATTTGCATATGAATATAGATTTAAGTTTAAAAAATAAAATATTTAAATTAAAATTATTATTATTTATGTTATTTCTTTTTAAGTAATGTATTATAATTTTTATTAATATAAAAGAAAATAGATTCCATATAAAAAAGAAGTAGATAGACAGTTAAAATAATTTAAAACTTTGATTATTTCTTTTCTTTTTATAATTTAAAAAATTATTTTTAGCTTTATCATTTTTTTTATTAATGCAAGTCAAACTATTGTAAAATTAATAGATATTTTGCTTGTCATAAAATTTTAATTATATGTAATTGTTTATTATTTTATATAATTTTTTTCTTTTACTTTTTATCCAATTATTACTTTGATTTAATATTTATATAATTATAATTTTTTTTATTAATATTTAAATAATAAAAAAATATATGTTTTTTTATATTGAATATTTGATAATTTTGTGTTATTTTTTTATGCGATTCTTATTTTTATATAAATTATTTATAATTAATACTAGGAGAGTAAGAAAGTAGTTACATGTATACACGCATTGATAGAAATAGGGATGAACAAAAATTATATTCCTGTTAAAAGTTAATTGTAATGAGATTGGATTTTTACTTTGAAGATAAAATTTAATAATATAACTGGTATCTTTGTCCTTCGTAACTTGTCCTATTGTTATGTCTATATAAAGTATATTGTATTTTAACATGTAATTTTAAGATTGTTTAGAATTGTGAATTGACCGAACCCTCTCATGTTAAAGTTTAGGATAATGATATTTAGACAACATTTTTTTTTACAACATTTGAACATTGATTACATGTCAATATGTGATTGGTCAAAAACTACTCCACAATAATGTTTATGATTATTATTATTGATTGTGGAGTAATTTTTGACCAATCACAGATTGACACGTAATCAATGTTCAAATGTTGTCAAAAAAATATTGTCTAAATATCATTATCTTAAAGTTTAAGAGCGACTGATTCGAGTTAAAGGTTGAGACGAGATGTTTTGTTTTTTTTACGTTTAAAAAAGAATAAATAGATTAATTTATAGATAAGATTTTTGTAAATATTTTGATTTTATGATTTTTTATTGAAAGATTTTTTATCATTTAAATTTTTTTTTGTCTGAATTTATGTCGAAGAGTACCTTCCAAATTGACATCTTTAATTGTGTTAATGATTAGACATCATAAAACCCAATTCTTAACCAGAAACAATTCATCAAACAGGAAGAAGAAGAAGAAGAAGAGATTATTGTATCATTTATCATAGTGGTTTCACAAGTTATAAACAAAAAACTAGTGTCATAAAGAACACACATAAAGGAAGCAATGCATGCAATCCAACTTATTCATACAAAAAAGCAAGAACACTTCCATCTTGGTTCATATTACAGGGATGAGATTCCACAGTAGGCTTCAATTCGAGAATAAGGGTCTTTGATTTTCTCTTTCTCATAGAAACGAAGGTATTCATAATGATCGAATATTGATTTATAACGCAAGGGATGTTGCTCATTCACTACTTCATCCGGTATCTGCATAATCTTATCACCATTAAAAGAAAACAGTCCCATAGAATATCTGGTTTTCGTCGCATTCATGGTAACTCTGTGCTCACATGGTCGTATTCTACCATTACTCCACACCTACGCCATTAAAATATAAGCTTATTTACAAAATATGACTGACTGTGGTAGCTATATATAATTAGGGTTTATGTACTCACATTGAATGCGTCACCTGCCATAACCACAAACAAGGAGGAAGAAGCATCAACCCCAATCCATTCTCCATCCTTCAGTTTGATTTCCAAGCCATTCAAATTATTCAGCTGATGAACTATGGATACGATTGTTAAGTCTGTGTGAGAATGCATTCCCAAATCCTTTTCATCCGTATCAGGTGTTCTATATTTCATGCACCGAAGCAGATAATCGCTTGATTCTATCATGCGCTTGCATCCTTTCATGTTCACACCATAGCTCTCGAACACCATTCTCTTTGCCATACGGTCTAATTCTCCCAGCAACTTAGCATACTCGTTGATGCTTTCACTGTATATTTGGATCAAGTGTTACCCTTTGAATCAAGTGTTATTTTCGTTTTAGATGAAAATATGAGTGGAAAAGAAAAAGGGTACCTACCAGAAACGATGATTCCCCTGCAAACCCATTATGTGGGCGAATTTTTGGCAGCCTTGTAAGGTGAGAGGGTCATCGATGCCCAAAGATTCATACAAGGGAAGCCATGAGACTTGTCCTAAGTAACCATGGAAAGGTTTGTCACTGGTTTTTTGTGCTTTGGTTTCCACTGGGAGACTAAACAACTCTTCCATTGCAGATACCACAGAATCAGACAGCTCCTTGCCAATTCTATCATATCGTGCAACAAAACAACCATTGTCTTCAAGTGCTTCCCTGACATGAGTGCAGGCTGAGAACCATGCATCGGTTCCAGGCTTCATGGTTGCATCAGTGAAGTCCACCACATGCAGTTCAGACTGTGTTTGGGATCCCATCCTGTGCAATGCTCTCTACAGAACAATATCACTGCTCTTGCTCAACAATTTTTGTGCTTCAAAAACCATCACTCTTCCAACTAACTAGTTTAAATTCATAGCATATACAGATAGTATAAAGAAATCGTAAAGTGTTGTTTAATCAATCACATATTTTCACGAATAATAAAATAATTATTTTTTACAACAACTATATATTTTAATTCATTCATACAATATTGATTTAAGAGAAATTAATGTAAAACTTAAAATATTGATAACTTTTTGTTCATCAGTGAACGAATGAATACTACATTAATTGTGGAAGAACTTATGTGTTATTTTTTACTCCGATAAATCATTTAATTGAAAAAAAAAACAATAAAATTCTATATACCAAATAAATATTATATTACTTTCCTTTAACTATCTACATTAGTTTAAAGATCAACGGATAAAGAAAGTCATTAAAATACAAACCTTTAAGGGAAAAATATGTCTAGTCTCAATTTTCCATATGATTTCACTTAGTTTGAAATTTAATTTGGGCTAGTTAACTCATATTGATCTTCATTTTAGGTTATTCTATTATGACTTTTGTTTTGACTTCACTTTCAATCTAGATTGATATGTTTCTATCTTTGGTCTGGATTAGACTGTATTGTCTTCATTGTTGACTTGAATTACTCATTTTGATTTTTGGTTTCAAACGGCTCATCTCTACTTTTCGCTCATGTCAACCCATCTTTATATTCGACTCGAATTGGTCCGTCTTCAACATCAACCTAAGCAATCTCGTTTTGACTGTCAGCTAGAGGTGTCAATTTAATCCATGGCCCCAAGGCCAGTCCTAACCCACTATTGAAAAAACCCTATTTTAAGAAGCCCCTTAAGTAGGGGGCTAGAAAAAAGCCCCAACCCCCAAAGCCCCCTCTCAAGTGGGTTAGGGTCAGGGTTAAAGTGGGTTAGCCCCACTCTAAAACTTTAATTAAATTTTAGTCCAAAACTTCAAATTAAATTTTAGAAATAACATAATTTATAT
>NW_014542916.1:555662-560199 GCF_000741045.1 Vigna radiata var. radiata
AATTTATTTTGGATATTTAATTTTTTTTTTGTAAAAAAGAAAGCCCATGGGCTGGCCCTAACCCACAGGGCTTTGGGGCTTTTTAGCCCTGGGGGCTTTTTTAATAAAGATCTTTTTTGGCCCTAGGGGCTTTTTTGGCCCCAACCCACATGGGCTAGGGCCAGGGCCTATTACAGGGCCTAATTGACAGCTCTACTGTCAGCCTAATAAGCCCGTCACAATCTCAACTTTGAACAATCTATCTTGAACTTTGATTTAAACAACCTGTCTTGATCTTTGACACAAGTTGACTTGAACCTTGGGTCGGACTAGCTCATTTGACTATTAGCATGATCGACTTTTCTTGACCTTTTACCTAGGTTAGTATGTCTTTATCTCGTTATGACTAACTTGACTTGATCTTCATTCTTGGTTGATGCATCTAAAACTTTGGCCTGAGTTGACTTATCCAGACCTTTAACATTGGAAATTTGTGTAACCCATTTCAACCTTCTACCCCAACTATCATGTCTTTACTTTTGAACTGGATCAACTCTCTACATTTTATCTAAGCCAGTTTGTCTATACCTTTAACTTGATTTAGTTTGTTTTAACCATCTTTATATATATATATTTTGCAGGACCACCGTATAATTTCACAATCATATGATGTTAGCAAATTCAATCAATAGCTTTGGACATTGGCTTTAATCCACGATAATTAATTATTAAAATCTTCCACAAATTTTCGTATAAACGTCAGCATTTATTCTATTCATATTAAAACAATTCTTTGACTTTTTTTTCAAGAGAAAACTGTCCTTTATATAAGTTCTTGACAAGATTAAATTTAAAAAATAAATCAAATAATGCACCTAAAACATGTAAAAAAAGTAAATTTCGAGTTAAATGATTGAGTGGAATTATACTATATATGCAAGACAAGCCACTACCGTTCCAATTTGTTTTCAAGCCAATTTCTTATTCCGTAACAAAATGATAACATTTTTAAAGATGATATCTCGCCATAATCTTCTTTAAAGAAATTGAATCTCTGTACGAAGATCTTAATTAGTTAAAGAATTTTTTTTTTTTATGTGATAATCTTGATTTAAAAGTAAAAGGTTTCATTCTTAAGAGAATATTTTGATCTATTAAATTGTCATCTATATTTCTGTCTAAATGTTGATAGATTATAAGTAACGTGGTTGGTTGAAATTACACCAGTTTTAATTTAAGAAAAGAAATTCATAGATGTAAAGCATTCAATTTTTTAAATTTCTAGACTTAAACTCCTCTAAATGTCACAATGTAGGTGGAAGATTGCATTTATGCATGAATTATTCAAACAACATAAGAAACTTCAAACTATATTCAGGTGAAAAAAATGGGATCTGAGAGCGAAATGAAGCTTCCAATTATTGACTTCTCCAGTGAGGACTTGGAATCCAATGTTGCAGTTTGGGAATCAGTGAAATCCAAAGTTCACAAAGCACTGATAGAGTATGGTTGCTTTGAGGCTGTGTTTAATAAAGTCCCTTTGCATTTAAGAAAAGCCATATTTCTTGAAGTGGATGAGCTATTCAATCTTCCTTTAGAAACCAAGAAAAGAGCCGTTTCAAGTAAACCATATCGTGGTTATCTTGGTCCTATTCATCTCTATGAGAGCATCGGAATTGACGATGCTGATGTTCATGACAAAGTCCAAACTTTGATCAACATCTTATGGCCACAAGGAAAACCAAGTTTAAGGTACACATAAAAAACTAGTCTTTATTCACATTCATGTTTGTGCATAAGAAAAGTTACAAATCTTGCCACATCAATTACATCATAAAATAGCATACCCTTTTGATCCCTTTTTGTTGTTGATGACATGACAGCAAAAATCTGCAACTCTTGTCTGAGAAAGTGGCAAGGTTGGATCAGATGATAAGGAAGATGTGTTTGGAGAGTTTAGGTGTTGAAAAGTATTTGGATGAGCACATGAACTCAACATATTACCTTGCACGGCTTATCAAGTACAAAGCCCCTCAAACTGATAAACCAGAAATTGCCATATCAGAGCACACTGATAAGAACATATTGACCATATTATGTCAGAATCAAATTGATGGTTTGGAGATACAGACCAAAAGTGGAGAGTGGATCAAATTCAAGCCTTCAACGTCAAACAGTTTCGTTGTTGTCACTGGGGATACGTTTTATGTAATTTCTATGTACACTTCCACTTTCTCTACTACAAAATGATTTTCTAAGAAAATGTGGCACAACAAATATTTGATGATTAATGCAGGATCTGAATGAAATATGTTGCAGGCATGGACTAATGGGAGAGTGCATACACCGATTCACAGAGTGATGATGACTGGAAATGAAAGAAGATTGACCATTGGATTGTTCACAGTTCCAAAACCAGGGTTCATAATAAAGGCCCCAGATGAGCTTGTGACAGAAGAGCACCCTTTGCTTTTCAAGCCCTTTGTCCAGAGTGAGTTCATGAAGTTTCTTCACTCTTCTGAGAACACAAAAAATGCTCTCAAGGTTTATTGTGGAGTTTGAGGTTTCATCCATGGTAGCAACTGCTCCCTCTGTGCAATCTCTTTATTTTCATCAAAGTTTGTAAAATCTGCATAAGTTTTGCAATATGGTGTGCTGTGTATGAACCTCTTTTCTGCAATATGGTGTGTGTAAATTTACCTAAATAAAAGAATAAAATAAATCTTTAAAAGATAAATAGTTTCTAACAATATGTATAGAGACCAAAGGTATATTTTAGTTAAAGAAAAACAAAATAAAATGCATTTTTGCTACCTCTCAATTAACCCATATTAATATTAAAATTGACATTTAAAAAATCAATGTGTATTTTATAATTAATTTTCAACCAATTTAGGAATTTTATCTTGATATTTATTTTATTACTTTGAATCAACTATATGTTAATTTTGATGGTATTATTACACATGAAAGTAGCTATGCAAATATCTAATTAGGATGAAGGCATATATAATTTAGTTTGGGATCACCTATATGGGTTGATGAAGGATATTACATCATTGACAAACTTCACCGTAACAACTTCAGGAACAATAAATAAATGACATTTTCAAAATTAATTTATGCATAACTTAATTTCTAAAATTTTTATAGCATGATAACCAATAAATAGGTTGAACCATATTGTGCGATTATAATGTTATACCTATGTAAAATCAAGTATATATTTCTTTTAGATTTTATTATATCATATAAACATTTTCATCTGTTAAAAAAATCATTAATTATCAATATCTAAGAAATGGTTAGAAAAGGAAATTGTACAGAATAATAATCCATACAAATGTTCTATTTCCTCATCATTTTTTTTTTAATTCACGGAACTGGGTTTGAAACTTCAAAAGTCCATATCCGACCCAAAAAGAAAAGCTTGGCACCTCTAAGATTCAGAGGCCTCACTCACCTCAAACGGTCCCGCTATTCCAACACCCTACTTTTAAAACATTTCTTTTAGAAAATTTAAACTTCCTAAACTACCCTAATCCCTTAACGCATTATTTTCTCTCTCCAATTAGTTTTTATTAGGGGTGAACAAAATTAATTAAAGTGCTTTGAATAAATTAATTGTATTATATTAAACTAAAAAAATTTGAACTATTTACAATAAAATCTTAACTATATTATTTTATAGTTAAAAAAAAGATCTCTAAAGTTATAGTTAAGTTAATTATTCAATAATTTAAAACTAATTCATTTTATATTTTTTACTTGTTTGAGATTTTTTTAAGTTGTAGTTTAGTTTGGATATTGCCGATTAGACCAAACTTTGGTCAGAGTCATCTCGATCGAATTCTGTCGATTTTCGATTGGAGCTTAATTTCTGAATTCGGCTAATTCTCGACAAGGACCGACTCAATTGAATTTCAGATGGGACTAACATAACCGAGTTTCAACTATGTTCGACTTGGTCAAATTTGGACAATTTTTTACTAGTACATAACAGATTAGTATAACTATTTGAATTAATTTTATGTTTAGATCAATTCAGACAAATTAGTTTTTTATTCAATGACGTTTTTAATATTGTAGTACAATGCACTTCATTTTGCCCACCTCTAAATCTTGTTAGAATGAACTACTAGATTCTTTTGATATATTTGAACTTTTACTTTTATAATAAATCTCCTATAACTCAACACAAGAACAACTTCTATGGCTTAAGATAATGTAGTAAAACTGCCACTATAGATTGTCTGAAACTACGACAATATCATAGCTCAAACCCACCAAGTCTTAATTTTAACATATTAATTGCATGTGCAATTAAGAATAAGGAAGCAAAAATTAAGAATGACTTCATCATGGTTACACTACTTGAAAACTAATTGTATGAAAAAGAAAGTTATTTACGTCCCNAAACTTTGGTCAAAGTCGAATTCGACCGATTTTTGGCAAGGGCCGACTTAATAGAATTTCGGTTGGGACTAACTTGACCGAGTGTCGATTGTACACAACTAGGCCGAATTTGGACAAATTTTGGCTGGTACAAAGTAGAACA
>NW_014542916.1:561209-633369 GCF_000741045.1 Vigna radiata var. radiata
TTTAGTGCAATGTAGTTTGATAGAATAAAAAATAGTTCAATTCAATTTGTTTGAACTAATTTTTAGTTCAATTCAGATAAACTAGTTTTTATTCATTGAAGTTTTTAATAGTGCGGTTAAGTGCATTTCATGTCTCGATCCCACTCTTTTCTTTTATTCTAAGAATATCCTAAATTTTCCTATGATCCTCAATAATCTTTCTCTTTATCTCTCCACATTATTGGAGCATTCATATGGCTGAAATTTGAACTTGTGATATATTACAAAATGTAAAATTCAGATTTTGTTCTAAATTTCTAGAAAAATGTTTTATATATATGTGTGTGTTTTTTTTTTTTACATTTAATATCTATAATTTTTAACATTATATTATGTTTTAACTTACAATTTGACTCAAATAACTTGAATAAAGTATTTAATTTATTAGATAAATAATATAAAAATATTATTAAATACTTAAAATATAAAAGAAAATTTATTTGTTAAAGATTTGGAATTTATTTAGTTCTTTCGTCATTATAAAGTTAGTATATAATAATAATAATAATAATATATTATTTATTATTAATATTATTATGTTTATTATTTTGTATTTGCATCTAACTTTTAAGTTTATAAAATGAAAGTGGTAGAAACACTAATATTAAATTTTCCATTAATGCATTAATACAGAGAGGAAGAGAGATTGTTGAGGATAATGGAAAGGTGTGTGAATTCTCCATTAATACTGAGAAAGAAAGAGAAATATTATTGAGGATAATGGAGATGTGTAAGGTATTTTTGAAATAAAAGAAAATAACGAAGAGTTGTAAAGTATTTTTGGAATAAAAGAAAATAGTGGGGAGGTGCACTTGAGATGATGGAAGGAGCAACATCATGTGTATGAAATTTGGGAACGATATCTAGTGAACAAAAATTCACTGGATTACAAAATTTGGTGAACAAAAAATTCACATATAATTAGATTTCAAAATCTGTTTGAACAAACAAAAATTTCACATAGTTGAATTTCTAAATTTAGTAAAAAAAAATTCAAATTTAACCGGATTTCCAAATCCAATGAACAATAAAAGTTCACACATAACCAAATTTTGAAGTCCAATAAAATAAAAAAATTTCACACATAACTAAATTATCCGATGAAAAAAAAAAATTCAAACTTGATCAAATTTCAAAATTCAGTAAAAAAAATTACATATATCTGAATTTTAAAATTCAACTTAGAAAAAAGTTCATATTTAACCAAATTTCAAAATATAATGAACAAACAAAAATTTACATTACCAACTTTTCAAAATCTGACCGATGATAGATCGAGTTAACTTATAAATTTTAATCCATGATAATAAAAAATGCAATTCATCTTAACAAGAATTCTATTTTTATTCAAGATTGAAATACGATACCATTGGATTTGAAATACTTTAGAAAAATGGATCAAATATGATGATAAAGATTCTACCTGCATGAAAATTTGAAATCTGCAAAAGAAACGACAATTTGATGGATTACGACTCCAGTTAATTAATTAATTGGTGAGATCTATACTATAAGTTTTTCTCTATCTTAAAATTTTTCTCACGCTAAAAGTTTTGGTGCCTCTTAATTTCTCCTTCTTTATTTTTCTGCTCCATATTATTTATTAAGAGAAGATTTAATATAGAGTTATTACTTTCTTTTATTATCCATAATTTGTAATAGTGTTTTTTTTTATTTTAGTATATTTTATATATGACACTTTAAAAATTTTATAAAGGTATAAACAAAAATTTGGCAAAAATAATTCAATATAACAATGATTTAGAACAACCTTCAACAGAAACATAAGAAGACAAAAATATTACAAGACACTCCCATGAATTAATGCATATAAATTTTTTAGGAATCTTTGGTGATCCCAAAATTCATCGTGGTGGTGATTCGATTTCATTTCCACTTTTTGTCTTTCACACTAAGGTTTTTACTAATGGACAATCATCATTTTCCTATTCACACCTTTTATTATATATATATATATATCTCCATCTTCATTTATTGTAGTCAGCTTATCATGTGATTTACTAAGTAAACTTAACTTCCCCATAGTTTTCGAGGTTAAACGCATCCTACAAAGAAAATTTTATTTTAAGACGTTCCCATCAGCACAGGGCATGTTGGATTACCTCATTTCATTTAATCTGAATTCTTATATTAGAACTATGATTGTGTGATTAGTCCTAAATCATGCATTATGACACACCAGCCATGCTTATTCAACAGTTTGCTATATTTTAATCAGATTATTAAGTCAATGCTCCTATATATATATATATATATATATATATATATATTTCAATACAATGACATTTTGTTATTATCAGTATGGATTATTTACCGGAGTTATTTCTAACAATATTTTTTTAAATGTGAATCTCTTTTTATATATGATATTTTTATTCATAGACTGAAAATATTAACCTAAAACTTTAAGTATTCAATTTATGGATTTTTTTATATCATGTTTAACTTTATTATTTTTATTTAATATAAAATTTAAACTTTCAAACCGAAGATGATTAGGATTATAAGTGTAAATATATTTGAGTTGATAGATGATTGAGATTACAGGTAGAAATAAATTAATTGACTATAGTTTAATACTTAAAGCTAAAATTTTAGGGTTGTTTGACCAATATATATTAATTCAAATTGTTGCTCGTTTATATGAGCTATACTTAATAAAGTTTAAATTTATGTTGTACAAAAATGTGAAATTTTCAAAGAATAATATGTAATGATAATTTTGAAAGAAAAAATAAAATTTATTAATTATAGATGTTTTATATATTACCTCAATTTTGTAGATAATTTTTGTTAACTACTTGCTAAGAACTTTTTAAATAATAAAAAAAAAAAAACTTAACTAAATTTAATTTAATATATAACAAAAAAAATATGTTAAATTTGTAATCATTGTATATAACTATTTTCAGAATTACCTTTAAAGCTATTAAAATTCACTTCTATGTGTAATTTTTCCACGAACATAATTTATGCATGCACATTAAAAAAAATATCAAGTAATGGGGAAGATAATTCAAGATATTCTTATAAGAAATATTCTTACAAAGTAATATATATACATGTGTTTGTGGTAAAGAAACTACTCAAAAATATGTTTATTTTGTCAATAAATGCTTTTTTGTATCAAGAAATATGGGTTAAAGCTGAGCACTTGGCTACATCTATTCCACAATTTTGGGCATCTCAAAACCGTTGACTAAAGAAATTCGGTTTTTCGGCGGAATAGAAACCAAACATAAATACATATATTCTCTTCTAAGATGCTTATACTTGTTTTAAATTTCACCCAAAATTCAGTTACTTTTTTTTATATATATTTTAATCTGATTGGAATAAATATAAACCCCATGATCAACATTGGAATCAAAACGTTTGACTTATATTTTTTTTCTCTTATTGACCAAAGCTTAGTCTTTCAATTTTGTTTTTACATTTATTTTTTTGAATTCTAGAAGTTTGGAAATATGTGTAAATAAGTGGTTTCTAGACTGAATTGTGATTTATTTATTTTTATTGAATGAACTGTGTATGTTTCTCTCTAATTTAATGTGATTAATTTGTTAATTTTTTTTCTTCTAATGAAGAACGTGTGTTAATTTAGACAATATAAATTTTACTATAGTTTTATGAATTTCAATGACTCATACAAGTATTATTATTACTATTGAACAAAGTATGTGTTAATTTGGATTCTCCTTTTTCTCTTAGCTATTTGTTTATTGAAAAACGTAATGTTTTTATTGTTTATAAAATCATAAATAAATATTATTATTTATAAAAGTGATATTATTTTGAAACAAGGCCGTCTTTCAAGTAAAATATATTTATTCTAAAACCTCACAATTTGACTTAATTATTATTATATAAATATATTTGATCTTTTTACAAAGTAGTTCAGAATATTAAATGGACTAAGTCAAATCAACTTGAATGGATTGATCAATACTTTCTCGGACTAATATACTGTTTATTTATCAGAAATTATTTAAGATGATTTACGTGATTTATGCAGTTGATTTAAGTGATTTGAATTGTAGAAAAAAAAAATTGAGCGTAAGATGAGAAAAAACAATGGTAAAATTATAGAAATTTAAACTTTATGAATTTATCATCAATTAATATTCACATCCACAATTCATTTTTTAAATAATTACTAATTAATTAAGAAATAATAGTTTTAAGTTAACAACGCATTTTAATTAATATTTTATTTAAATTTTAACTACTAATATTTTTTTAACCCAACAAATATTTATATTTTAAAACATATACCCACAACTATCAAATTTCATTCTTTCTTTAAGATGGATCACATATATCAATAACTTTTCTATTTAAATCTATTATTCTTCCATTAATCACTATATTTTTTATTTATTTATTTGCTCTTCGAATTAATTATTTGCTCTTCCGCTTCCAACCAAGCAAAGCATAGCATGTTTGTTTTATTTGGTACTTGCATCCTGATAAATTAGTCTGCACTGACATGTAAAAAAATATATATAAATATACTCCTTGTCATTAACATAATTTTATTAAAAAGATAAAATATACAAAATTAATATGTCAATAAAGTTAACTTATTTTTCATAAAAGTATCACAAAAAGCAAAACTTACAAATCCAAATTACATAGAAAAAAAAAAAACCAGCAACATTAACTGATAGTAAACATCGCTGAAAAGTAACATTAGGCAAGAAAACAAAAAGTAAGAAGAATTATTTTAACACCTTCTCCAAGAAAACTCCCCTTGATTCCCAAGTCACCAATACAAAAATGTTGACATCACTCTCTCTATAAATACCAAATCCAACCTACAAATTGTTCTAAGAAACATAGATATTCATAAGCTTTTTCTCTTCCATTCTCTCTCTTGGATCGTTTCCATGGCTGGGCTGCAACAATACAACTTCTTCCCCACTGATCTCTTGTACCCTCGTCCACAACCACAACAAGCTTCTCCTAAACCCACTGTTCTTCCTCTCCAGAACCCTAATTCTCAGGATCACACTCACCAACAACAACAACAACCTAGGACCAATCTTACCCCTTCTTCTTCTTCTGCTCTTGTTTACACTCAAAACAACCAATCTCTTGTTGCTGTTCACAACAACGTCTCCAAATTCGCCTCAGACCCTCTTTCTTGGCTGCTTTGGATGACTGAAGAAGATCAACAACAAAATGCCTCAGACTCTTCTTGAATTCTTCTACAATTCACTCAATTCCACTCATTGATGTATCGCACCATATCATTCCACTCATTGATGTATCTTATTTCAGTGAGATCAACCGATGAATCATGCTGCATCTTTTTCCACTCAGTTTAAGGAAAAGAGGAAGGAAACTGAATAATAATCTTTTCATGTCTTTGTTAGTAAACTGTAAAATCATCATTGATGGACTAATCCCTCTTTTCTGTAATGCTTTTAGCTTTTACCCTTTGATCAATTCTATGTTCCAGAGAATATTTGAGTCGGTTTACACATATAGAAGTTTATCAAGCTTATGAAAATCAATAAAAGTTTATCAAGCTTCTTTTATATATGTCAACACTCCTTTACCGAATTCGAGGAATTTATTATAGAATTGGAGGACTCGATTATATATGCTGCATTACAATTACATGTTTGTTTTCTTAGACCAAAGGAAAAGGAAACATGAATCTAGAAAATTGGCGATGAATGTGTCAAAGTTTGTTAGTCAACATGCTACATATGTGGAATTAAGTTTAATAGTGTAACAGTCAATGTTGGTTTTCTTTGGCCATCTCTTCTGAAAATGTGCATCAAATCAAATCATATGTTCAAATTCAACATTTGCAACCTTTAGAAGAGGAAAAAAAATAAAACAAAAAATTAAAGATGTGAGAACATGCCGAAACTCACGGGGCGTACAATAGACGCAGACGGTTACTTCCGGAACATCATGCGAATATGCCACGAATATGCCGCCACGAGCTTAAAAATTTCTACCAACATAGTAATTAAACTGTTTTGTTACGATGCACGTGTTAGTACTTGAAGCCACATACTGATATTGTTTTGTCTTTTTTTGTGGAGAGAAACGAATTTGTAAAAAGCCTTCATCAGTGAGATTCTTTTCTAGCATACAAATATAATATACCGCAATGCTCCTACAAGAGAATATGCTTCTTTGCTGAATAAAGAACATGGTTTAGTAGAAGAAAATATAATCTAGTTGGCTTATCAAACCTAATCACATGATTTTTGAAAAAAAAAAATATTATTAAAAAAATTGTGGTGAAAATTGAAATAGGAGGAAGAATGAATAAGGACCGTGTGTTGTGGCAAAAGATCTTGCATGCTTTGATGATGGGTAGTTAGAAATTAGAAGCATTAGCCAAACCTAACAAAACCAACTTTTGTAAAGTAAAGGATGAGGTGAAAGGTGAAGCTACCTTTCCAATTATCATGGTGTCTGTCTACTTATCATGCATTAAAAACTCCAAATAGTTTGCGTTCGTATAACGCATGGTACCTCACCAAACACTTATTGTCCATGAATATTCAATGAGGTAATTGTTACAGTTGGCTAAAAGTTATGTAAAATATATTTTTTATATCATTCTATCAAAAATTATCATACTTATTATAAATTTATTATTTTTATAATGAGTATATTAAAAATATTTTTGAAATATTTTTATTGATAATATAAAAATATTTGCGTTTTCTATAGTTATGTATTGGAGCCGTTGTCTTTTTTTTCTTACATCTAAATTTGTATGGGACTCATAATTATTTTAGCATAAGTTATCTACTATATATGTAGTTAGCACTTGAGTCATCTCATCTTCGTTAAAGAAACTAGAGTGATTCGTGTTTGTATGAGAGGCTCAATTCAACTTAAGAAATAAAACATATTAATTATTGCATCTTAAATTTTTAAATTTATTTTTAAAAGTAATAGCACATCTCCTTTGTTGGGATAAGTTTAAGGTATAATTTTATAAAATCTCTCTATTCAAGCATCTTTACATGACAAAATTTAAGATTTTGAGTTTTAAATAAGTCATTGATCATAAAAATAAAAATTTTAAATATTATTTTAGTTTTTATGTTTGTTAAAGCTTGTTCAATGTGATTTTTTTCGTGTTTAATAAAGTTTTAATTTTGGTCAATTTTGGTTAAATTGATCATTTTCTGTATTGACGTTTAAATCATTAACGGATATGAATAACGTATATCACGTGTCAATTCGTAATTCTTTTATTTTTACTATTTTTTTATTTTTATTTTTATTTTTATTTTTTTTTAATTTTAAAAAAATTGTCCAAGTGTCAAATCAACATCATGTCACGTAGTATCATTAATATCAATGTCACGTGTTAGTATTAATGTTTAGTGTCATGTATTAGTGCTAATGTCATGCGTCATTGTCTTATATTCGATTCAATTTATATATTTGTTATTTTGATTCGATTTAGTCTCTTTATTTATTATTTTGATTCAATTCAGTTCTAATTTTTTTTTAAATAAATGATTTTGTTCCTCTCCAAATTAAGACGTAATTTAATTTTTATATAAATATTATACTCGTATTTTTATTAAAATTCCCATTTGTATTAAATATTTCTGGAATTATATTTAAATTAACTCTAACTATATTATTAGAATATAATTATTATATTATGTTTGATTTTTGCTACATGTAAAAAATAGGATTAAAGTTAGTTTAAAATTAACGAAGAATTTTCCTTCTAATTTTAAAAGTAGAGTTAGACTTGGTTAAACAAAATAGGATTAGAGTTAGTTTAAAATCAAATGGAAAATTCTTCATATAGTAAAAATCAAACATAAATATAATATTTATATTCTAATAATATAGTTAGAGTTGGTTTTAAAATAATTTTATAAATATTTTATAAAAATGTGAATTTTAATAAAAATATCAATATAACATTTATATAAAAATTAAATTTGGTCTCAATTTGGAGAAGAATAAAAAATTTTGCATTGAGAAAAACAATCAGACTAAATTAAATAAAAGTAACAAATACAAGGACTGAATTAAATAAAAATGACAAACATATTAAATATAAGACTATGACACATGATACTAACATTGATATGTGACATTTATTTTAATATGTAACATTAAGACTTTAGTAACATGTGAATTCTGGTTGTTGAATACTCGGCTTTATAATGGGTGTCAAAATGTTTTGGGGTATAGGGTCCAAGTCAACGTCCAACGTCTAGAAAGTAGTCTTGGGGATCCAAATGTTGTATTCCACTCCAAGTTTCTCGTAGTTATTCATCCAAACCGTTCAAAGGGCACCTACAGCTCTTAAATGCCAAAGTCAATTCAATGTTTGACACCTATCTCTTTATCTCAAACCTATATTTATAGATTTCAGAGTGGGTCTTTAATTAGAACCGACCTAATTACGGCTTAACTGGTGGTAATCATACTTTACCTTAAGTTGTTCAAAATTAGAACTAATTGCCCTAACATTTCATTGATTGATTAAACTTTGTGAGTGTCAGTAGTTCATTCGAGATTTGAATAACGATTAATTGTCCAGTCTAGTTTGTGGTTAATTAAACCATCAAACCGTGCAGGTTCCATTTTAGACTAAAAGATCATATTAATCAATAAAAGAAAATATGGATAGTTAAGTTTCAATGAAATTAATTATGCAATCTTAATTAAACCAAAACAAACTTGTATGGCTAGGGTTGTTATTTTTTTATTTTTATTTTTTTGCAATTTTAAAATAATTTTAATATATTTATTTACTAAAAATTCATTTAGCTTAAAAGTATTAGCTACCAATATATTTAAAATAAAACATTGCATATTTTTTTCAAGCATTACATTATTACAAATAAATTATTCTTATCAAGATGGATAAATAGTTTGTTCAGATATAATGAGAAAAAAATTACAATTTTAATATAAAAGCTTTAATTCTATGTTTAATTACTCATTTGGTTTCTATTTTAGACTAAAAATATCACTTTGATCTTTTAATTTTTTTTTAATCTCAATTTGTTCTTGATTTATGAAAATTGATAAAATTAGGTCATTTTTGTTAATAATGTACAAATGGTGTTAAAAGCAGTGTTACGTGTCAATTTGTAGTTTTTTTAAAATAAATAAATAAATTATTTTATTTTATTTTGGAAAAAAAAATCACGTGTCAAATCAAAATTATGTCATGATATGTGTTTAAAACTATTTGGTCAAATAGTCAACCACGATATGTGTTAATAATATGATGTTAACTTTTTCAGGCCTAATTGTTTCATTCTTTTATCCTTAGCATTTTGAGAAAATATATCTTATCTCACACCTTAACTAAGGAGATCGGGTAAATGTTGAGAAAATAAGGGTCTAAGATCATATAAGTTTGGGGTAGGGTATAAATACCATACCAATGTATGAGATTAAATAAGGGTAGGTTATCAACATCCTACACAATAAAAAAGAAAGAAAGAAAACAAAAAAACAACATATTCCATGTGATGAAAAGAGGTTGTGTTATGAGAATGATATGAAAATTTTGGGAGAATGATTGTTTTATAAGGATAGAGAATGCTTAATACCATAATACCTTTGAATTATTTACATTTGGTTGTTTTCTTCAGCTTAGTCGTGTTTTTGAATTCCTAAAAAACCATATTTCTTCCCGTCAAGCCTCGTTACAATTTCTGAAAGACCTTTTTTATTTAATCATGTGTGAATTGTGTAAATTAGATGATGGATAAAAGTTGACGAAGTGGTTTTACAAAATATTGATTATGAATTATCATTGATAAACACTTGTGTACAAAGTGAAACACTAATTCTTGTGAGCTATTTTAATTAAATAGCCTGATTATTATCTCTATATTGTTTTAAGGATTGAAGTGATAAAACAAAATCATGTCATTATATCTTGAGTTTTGGATATAGAAGTCATTTGCTATTGAATTATTATGCCAAATTGACCTAAGTCTTTAGTTTTATCTTTCATGAGGACATGAAAAAGTTTAAGTTTGGGGTATGTTGATAATTGTCATTATCATGTGTTTTATTATGTTTATTTTTATCATTTATGGGTATTTATATTATTACTTTTTATATAATTAAGGTTACATTATATAATTATGGAAAAGATAAGTATTTTGATTTTATTTGTAAAATATTTTGTAGATAAGTGAAAATCTTGAAAGATTAAAGAACATATCAAGGATTAATATGCAGTTAAAATTTATTCAAGTATAGTTTCCTTACCCAGTCAATTTGGCCTCGTTCACCCAACGACTTTACAAAATATTTAAATAGAATATGTCACAAATTTTAAAAAGAATCTTTTGGGAATAAGAAGCTCATCCTAAAGGAGATACGATAGAGGCGTGTTTTGGAGGTTGGAGACATTCACATCATTATTTTCATCATTTATACCTTTTTTAGTGTTTAGAATATCTAGAAGTAGCTAACTCTCTTATTCATTGGGTTTAAACAAAATGTATCTTCACTATTTATGATTTCTGCTATTTAATATACTTCTTTTACATTATTCTTGTGTTTTATTTTTGTTCTTAATTGCATGATTATTTATTGATATCTTATTATTGAAAAAAAAAATTAAAACCTTGGTTGAGAGAGAACAACTAATAGATTTTGCCTCTAGACATAAAGTTTAATCTATTAGTCATTATAAATATCTAAATTTAATGCCAACTTCTGGTGACAAAACTTAAGAGATTAGGTTTCTATGGGATTAGGTTTTTATTAATAAAGTTTAGACTTGTCTTTAACAAATTAAGACTTATTAGATTACACTGTAAATGCTAGACTAAAAATTGAAAATATATTGTTTAGTGTTTTCACATTGAATTGGTACATAAAACACAGTTTCGGTTAAGTTTCTAGTGCACATTTTACTTCCTAAATTTAATTGCTTTCTAGAATTTAGAATTATTTTATTAAAAATTAAACCTTGTCATTATTCCAAAGTCTTTAGTCTTAATCACTAAATAATCATAATTTTACTAAACAAACGTTTATATAGATTTTTTACTTTATTACTTGAATAATTTAGTACACTTAATTGGCTTTTTGATTAGTAAATTGTTTTTCATTTACCAATTATGGCTTAAATTGTTTATAATTTATTTATATGATTATTTTATTTCTATTTTTATATATAGTTTAAATTTTGATCTAAGGTAGATTTTTTTTCCAAAAAGAGTAAAAAATATTTAAAATAAAATTAGTAGAAAATACAAATTAGCATGTGATACTATTTTTAATATTGTTTATACGGTATTAACAAAAACAACCTTCTTGTATCAACTTTTTATTAATCCAACCAAATTAAGATTAAAAAAATTGGAGGAACAACTTATATTTTTGGATCAGGAAACCAATAATTAATTAAACCTTATTTTAATTAACTTTATTTAAATTCTATTAATATTAATGGTTAAAATAATTCAACATGCATTTAACCATCAGTAATTATCATATGCATTTAATAAATAAAAAATATTAACCTATTTAATAAAGAAAGGATTAACATTATGAATTTTAAATTTTTAAAGTAAAATCTAAATAATAAAGGCTTTCTTCAGGGATATTACATATGTTATCTTTCATTTAGTAAACACGCCTTGCAAATCATATTGAATTATCTCAATCATTAATAAAGTTGAAATAAAATTTAAAATATTAAAATTTGTATACTATATTACACTAAAAATGAAACATATTGGATTAAGCAGACTAATTTTCCTATAAAAATATTTAATTAACGTTGCTATACATTAATTAAAATGTATAAAAAGTGAAAAAGCCATCTTTAACACCTTTATCATTACAGATTGAGAATAGGTTAAAAGTTCTTTTTGTTTCCAGTTTTGGTTGGGAAAATTTGAAATGGTCCCCATGTTTTTTGTTTGTGTTCAATTTGATCCTAAAGAACGTAATTGGTGTTCAATTAAGTCATTTTCACTAATTCTGTTTAAATTGTTAACGACGAGTTGTACAAGTGTTCAACTGCATTGTGAGTGCATTGTGAGGTGTCATTTACTTGCTGACTTGGAGTCCTTTGTGACATTGTTAGTTGGAATTAGGATTTTTTAAATTGTATTTCTGATTAGGGTTATTATTTTGGGAATAAATTAAAGTTAAGTATTTGTGAATTTTTTATCGTGGTTTGGGAGGGAAACTTGTGAAACTTGCTAAGAAGATTAAGGAACCACAAGTACTCACCTTCATCTTCTCTTCACTCGATTTCTGCTTCGTTTCGTACGAGGGAGACATTGATCTCTTTTCCTTTTTGTTCTATTTCTGGTTCGCGTCATAAGGAGTGAAGGCTTCCTTTCTCTTATCTTTCTTGGTTCTAATTGGGGGGTTTTGCACGTTGGGGATGCGAGTTCAGGTGGCTAGGGCACGAACTCCTTTTTCACAGCGCCAGGGCTCACGGGGAGGATGCGTCACAGTTTTGAGGCTTTCTATGCTCATTCTTGGCTTGTGATTTAGGGTTGTTCTTGTGTTTCTATTTCTTCTCTGTACGTTGACAATTATAGGTTGAGGATTTTGATCTTGTAATTTGGGGGTTTGGTTTTAGGGTTTCTGAAGTTGGGAATTTTTTGGGATTTCTGTTCTTGGTTTTTCTGATGGTGCGATTGGAGGAGTTGGAATCTTTGTTTTCAAATTGGATTTTGGAGATTTCCTGTACTTGTGTTCTTTTTTCTTTTTGAAATTTGGAGTTAGGGATCCTGGTTCTTGCGTTTTTGGATTTTAATTGATGGTGGTGGCACAAGTTTGCGACAATGGAGGCCAACGGCGATATCTCTGGCAAAGTTGGACTATAAGGTGGTGTTAGGACCATTCACTGATGTTCTTCCCAATCTTGCATATCTCCCTTCCAAACCACGATCAACCCTTTAGACATCAATACCCTTAATTCAATTTTGAAAATAATAAGCCTAATATCAGAAAAAGAATTTCAAAAATAATAAATCAACCTCATTAGATCTACATCAGTCAATAAATGACATTCTCTGACTGCACAGTTGGACAGCTCACCGTTAACAATTTAAACGAAGTTAGTGAAAAGGACTTAATTGAACACCGATTACGTTCTTTAAGACCAAATTGAACACAAAAAAAATATGAGGACCATTTCGAATTTTTGCAACCAAAACTGGGAACAAAAAGAGGTTTTAACCTTGAGAATATATATAGACGAGCTATAGATAAGCAGGTTTGTCTAGAGCTTCTTCACGCGTGAATAATACATAATAAGCATAACGCAATAAATATATATTGATACTAGTATGTTTTTTAATAACAACGCTCTCTATAATAATGCTAAGGAATAACATTCTACTTAAATTTTCATAACCAGAAGACAAACATTTGCATAGGGTGTGTTTGTTGTGTCTTGTATACCTATTTCTAGCAAGGAATTTGACTACAAATTCAATGCAGAAGGTGTTCTGTCTTATTCCCTGAGGCAGAACAAAGCACACAAAGACAAACATTATTAAATTAAGGTACATAAATACATGGAATTGTTCTGCATTAACAACTATCAAACACAAGCTTTTTGTTTGAAAGATCTAAACCAAAAACACAGTTAATTGATGAAATTTGAAGCTTCAGGGGCATTTGGGTCCTCCTCTTTTGGTCTTCCAGTTGTTGTAGCAAGGGCAAACCTGCTTGTTGCCATAAGTTCCAGGAGGCACACACAAGCACTTGGCACAGCACTTCTGGCAGAAAAACAGACACGGTTTCTTGTATTGTGTATTTGAACATCTAGCTGTGCAACGTGGTCCACATTCTGCAGTTTTTTGCATTCAAGAAATATCATCACTTTCCAAAACAAATACAGAAGAAAAAAATGTAAAGAAAGAGAGAAAAGGGAGAAGAAATAAGTGCTGAATCCAATAAATTATATTTGGTAGATAAGTGTTAAACTGATGAATGCAGCTAGTGAATTAACTTGAAGAACCTGCTGTATAACTTCACTGATCAATTCTTTTATTTTAAACCAGTAGTTGTTGTGAATTTGTGATGGAAGCAATTTTAGCAACATAATCTGTCCTCTGTTGTGAGTAATTTAGTATTACCTTGTGGTTTAAGACTGCCTTCAGTGATGCCACGCTGCAACTCACAGACAATAAGTTAACATAAAAGGGAATTGAGAAACTTGTTGGAATAAAGATCAACATGTGGGTCACTCATGCAATCACTAAGATGTTTAGTTAACTGTTTTAGAAATGAAGATTTAAAGCTCAAGGGTATAATTTCCATGGAAATTAGTGTGTTGAAGCCAAAAATATTGATATACTTTTAGCCTGGTGAGAACCTCTTAATTAAATGATAGTGAAAAATTTCCTTCCATTTACTTGTGATACTATGTTGTTACTGATTTGAAAGAGTTTCACAAAAGGAAAGATTTCGAGATTCTAAATAAGTTGATAGTGTCATAAGATATAAGAGTGATGTGATTAATCATTTCATCAAACCAAAACAGAAATTCTCACATTATAGCAAAAGAAGAAGAAGAAGAACTCACATTGGGAAAGTGTGTAGTGTTTTTGTTAGGCTGAGGAGGTGGAGCAAAGTGGGTGGTGTTTTTGTGAGGTTGTGGAGCTGGAGCTTCAACCGTGGACACAACAATCTCTGCCTGAAAGCATAATGAGTGTGTCACATAAATATAATTAGCTTAGCCTATAATTCAGAAACACCAGTTACACCTTCAGCAAAAAAAAAAAAGTTGTTTATACACAGTAAAGAAATCGTGTACGATGATTTACATATCCTATGCATCAAAGCCAAAGGTTATGAAAAAGCATGCTGGAGAAATCTAATGATAGAAGAGCAAATTAATCAACAAACGACTTAAAGAAGCAACATTGTATTGTTTATTACTTATAGTTATAGCTAATGCACTTGTACATTTAATTCCATTCCTAAACTCTCATTTTCTACTTTGTTGCCATTTCAGGTCAGAATAAACAAGATTAACAAACTAAATCAAGAACGGCATGACCCTAAGCTAACATCATCCTGAAACAATGAAGTGTACAATTGTGAGCAAAAAGTTAAAGACTTTCAAGTGGGAGTAACAATGCAGGGCTTAATTAACAGAGTAAGACTACTAAAGCTGAGGTTGGAGTTATCAGAAAATGAGAAACAGAACTATAGGATTTGCTTTGGCTTACATGGTTTTGTACAAGAAGAAGCAGCATTTGAACAAAGAAGAGCACAACGATGCTTAGCTTTCTTCCCATTGCTAAAAATGGACCTCACACAAAGAAACTGAGAGAAGAAGAAACAGTGAGGTATTCAGAAACTAGTGACACATGAGATTTTGAGTCCATTTTATAGATAAAATGAGGCACTAAATGTAATAAAACTATCTTTTTGTTTTAGATGGAAAAAGCAACACTCCTAACTTTGTTTTCAGAAAAAGACAATTGCATACTCTGCTTAGTCAAATACAATTAGAAGCGCATCCTTCCCTACCCTTTCCACCCCATCCATTTTGCTAGTTGAATCATTTATGAGTAGACACATATACATATGAGTTATGTATGATTTCCTTCTTTTAAAGGTTGTGCATATTAGAAAATGTGAAAGATCACATCATAAAAATCATGACAGTCTTGAAGTTACTCTCTGACATCAAAATTGTGCAAGAAAAAATGAATTATCAGCATGGTACTGAATAACTTTAGACATTCTGACACTGTTTTAAAACAGATGAACAAAACATGTTCAGTGTGGTTTTAATTGTCACCTTGAAACCGAACACACTAGTAGTAGTTTAGCAAACCCTGTAATTTCTCAAATGAATGCACAAATAGGCTAGCAAATCCTAGTAAATTTTATTTTGGTGAAACAGTTACTTTAATTAGCAGTATTCTGAAAGAAAAATACTTTCTGTAAGCAACCCTTTTGCTAAACATGCATTTTCAGTCATTCCTTCTGAAGTACAATAATTGTTCAAAAATGACAACCGAAAATGTGGATGAATTGGTGACAAATGAAGAAAAGGAGTGAAAGATCAGAAAAGACCCTTTTAGTGCTGGTGAGTTAGACCACAAAGAGGAGCCAAAACCTATAAACTAGGGACTGATAAGTTAATCGAAAATGAAAAGAAACAAAGAAAGCATGGTGAATAATTGCTAAATCTTACTACAAGTTAAAACTAGGGGCTGATGGAGTTTTTCATGTGAATGGTTAGTGTGAAAATGACATATTGTCACCTCACATGTGCATCCCCATGTGATTTCCCAATGCAGTCTCAGAGTAACTAACTCAGAATGTGACACAAGAACTAGGAAACACCGTACACTAACCTCTCAGCCTTTCTCTGCCTTGTCCTTTATATAGACCTGCCACTACGAGAATCCTTTTCAGTAACAATACCATTCCCGTGAACCAGTTTATGCATTTGCTGTATTTTCTTTTTCACCCTTTGATCTTCAAGTCGTAGCAGTCTTTTTGCTGGTTTTTTTAGAAGTGTCCTTCACATTTTGCAGCAATCCTTTTCAGCCCTTGAATCACATTATATATCAAACAAATCTTGTGAAAATGTGGCGTTTTTTTGCTGTGGATAGAGATGTTTTGGTCTTAGTATGTCATTGGAATACTATGTGGTCGCTTTTTATCACCGCTAGTAAAAAAACATTGCTTTGATTATGTTAGGTTTAACTGTATGGATATTTTTGCTTTAGAAGCTAGATTTTGGAATGAACAATTTTTGATTTGGTTCGCACATTAAAAGAATGGAGAATATTTCATAATTTTTGAAAATGATAGTTTTGATATTTTATATTAAATTTGTTAACTTGTAAAATTAATTGATTGAAGAAATAAATAAAGTAGAGGACTAAAGTTGTGGAGTTTTTAGAATGGGGTAGGATTTTTTATGCATAGAAAAAGGTGGGAAGTGTTAACCGTCCATATGAACCAGTGAGGGTTAGGTATTCAGTTTGTTCTGTTGGATTGAGCTCGTGAAGGAACATTGTCTGTATTCAGCACATTTAAAGAGGTTTTTGCTTTTACTCAAACCCATAATTTCTGTCTATACCTATCATATCAAATGTTTCACGGTTCTCACCCACTGTTCTCCATTTATAACTTTATATGAGGATATGAGGATATGCTAAGTCTTATAATACCCAAATCCAACTTATCAATTTTATTTTATAAATAATTTACTTCTATGTTCTTTATTTTATATTAAACTTAATTAGTATTTTGTTTTCAGTGGGAAAAGTGAAAAAGGTGGTGTAGAAGACAAGGAGAATGGAGAAAAAGATGGTGCAGAATAAGAGAAAGGAGAAAAGGTTCATGAAATATTGAGAGAGAAAAAATATATTATAGTAAATAAACTTTTTCATAAAACTACAATAGTAAAATTACATTTATATAAATGAGTTAGAAAATAAAAATAATTATATAAAAAAATATTAAAATAGTGTTCTACATGATAAAAAATAATAATAAATAAAAATATTAAAAAGAAGTAAAAATTATCTAATGTGTGTTTTAAAAACAATTTGACACATCATTGAACAAAATTGCACAAAGGAAAAAATAATAATTAAAGATGTAATAAGATAAAAAGTACATTGGAGATCTTATAAAACTTTCTAAATATTAAATTAGTTGAATTGTTAAGAGACAATAAAAGTATTTTGAGGAAATAAAAAGTTCTACAAATGAAGCAAATATTAAGGATGAAAAAAAATAAAGATAAGTTTTTTTTTAAATTATAAAATAAATGAAGGGTTTATGTCATTAAATAATTAAAATTGAGAAAGAGAGAAGCATTCCCACGTGTAAAAATAAATAAGCAGTGATAAAAATACTAAAATTGAATAAAAATAATTAAATATGAAATTTAAAAATTGTTTGATTTACTGAAATTGATAATATAATATTTGAACATAACTATGAAAAAAAAAAGTGTAATTGTAATAAGAGGGAAAGAACCTTGAGATGTGAGTGAAATTTATGAATATAGAAAAGTCAAAAAATTAGAAAAGAGGAGGAAAAAGTGTGTAAAAAAAACTATGAAACTAAATACTAAGAGAATATATATATATATATATATATAGGTTTGCTAATTCATGTATGTTTGTTTTTCAGTTGATACATTTTAGCAATGTGTATCGGGTTTTAGTAGACAAAAATATCTTAATATATCATAATTCTAAGTTTTAAGTTAAGGATATTTTAATAATTTTCATTCTCAAAACTAAAAAAAACAAAAAACACTCCAAACCCCTACTCACCTCTCTCATTCCTCTCAACAGTTTCTCTTTCATCTCTCTCATTCCAACATTTTCTTTGTCATCCTTATTGTCGCAATTGAAAAAATCAGACTTGCCTAATTTTAATTCACCTTCCTCACTTATCCAATTTGTTTCTTTCTTATCTCCATATTCTCCCTCACTCATACACAACAACTTGCGACACCGCAATTTCTGTTCATTCATCTGTCTTTTATATAATTAAAATTTATAATAAAAGTATTTAATATGTTGATTATATTTAAAATTTACGATGAATATTTTTATTTTATTTTTTAATTTTCATTTTAAAAATAAATTTATAAGACATTTTGTCTTTTTTATCATGATTCACTGTTTTGAATATTCATCTTATAGAATAAAATAATGTTATTGTTGTACAAAAGTTTATTAATTTTATACTTAATAAATAATACTTATTTAAAAATTTATCAATTATCTTTAGTGATATTTATCTGAAAAGAAAAATTAATCTTTTACCTTTTATTTACATAACTCGACTTATCTCAGGTGCACTTTACCATATGGTTCAAATTCGAAGTTAGAAAATTTATTAGAATTGGACCTTCAGGGTTTCTCTGGAATAAGATTGAAAATGTGGACTAATAATGAAAACAAAAGAAAAAAATATCCAAAAGTTGAGTTTATTTAAAAAAAACGAGAAATAAATTAAAAGTGTATAAGAAATTAAAAATGAAATTTATTAATAATAAGAAGGAAAAATATATAACACAATCCTCCAATCAAAAACCAACATCAACATCATCAATTATTTTGTTATTAAAGGGAAAAACAAATGAAGGAACAAAGCAAGAGTAACCAATTGTGGCGTCGTGGGATGTTGTGTGTGGGTGAAGGAGAGTATGGAAATGAGAGAAAAACAAATTTGATAAGTGGTGAATGTGGATTAAGGTTATGCAAATGTTTCTGATTTTTTTACAAATAGAGCTACATTAAGAATGACAGAGAAAAGGTTAGAGGGAGAGAGATGAAAGAAAAATGGTTGAGAGGAATGAGAGAGGTGAGTAAAGGTCTGGAGGGTTTCGGGTTTCTTTTTTTTAGTTTTGAGAACGAAAATTATTAAAATACCTTCAACCTTAAAACTTAGAATCCATGATATATTAGGGCATTTTTGTTTACTAAAACTCGGTACACATTGCTAAAATGTACCAACTGAAAAACAAACATACATAGCAAACCCCATATATATATATATATATATATATATATATATATATATATATATATATATATGATAATGATATTTAGACAACATTTTTTTAACAACATTTGAACATTGATTACGTGTCAATCTATGATTGGTTCAAAATTACTCCACAATCAATAATAATAATAATCATAAACACAATCGTAGATTGACACGTAATCAATGTTCAAATGTTATTAAAAAAATGTTGTCTGAATATCATTATCCATATATATATATATAAGTATTTTAAGTTACCTAATAAGTTATGGATATTTTAGTAAGTTATGGATATTTTAGTAATTTAAATGAAGAGGGGTATTAGAATAGAAAACACAACAGATATGTACATACTCATCCTTCTCCACATACTTAGTTCAAAAAAATCGAATAGTATCAATATTATACTTAGTCAATATAGAGATTCTCCATCAAAACAGGGATAGAATCGAAGAATACCCATATAAATGAGTATATTTATCATCTTTAAAATTGTGTATATATAGAAAACTTTTATTGCACCCTAGTGTTCGTCTATATTCTATGTCTTTGGATTCAACTATGAAACATCACCCTTCTTTTTCTTTGATGGACATGGAATTTTTTTCTCTAAAGCAAAATCCTTAATCTTGGAACGAAGTTGCATATAATCAAACTCTTTTTCCATAATATTTACAAAATACAAAACAATGATTATAAAAAAACATTCAACATAAAGAATAAGTTTTACTAAGAAATCAAGCAACAAGGTCTTCAATGTAGGAAAGGAAGCAAAGTGAAAGTGTATAGATGAGATAGAATAACAATGTTTTTTTAGTATCCATATAGAAACGCTTGGAATTAAAAAAATATATGCTTGAAATTATTAGAGGAAAAGGTGTAAATGATAAAAAGGGTATCATAACCATCTTTAAAATTGTGTTTGAGTTGGTAAAAGAACATGAATTTGTTTACTCTAAAAATATATAAAGGAATTGGCACAAGATTAGGAAGGCTTTCAAAAAGCTCAACTATTTGAATGAAATTTACTGGAAATCCCATACATAGTAACCAGCATCCTATATTCAAACTCTAATAAAGGGGGAAAAAAGTCAAGTTCTTTAAAAAGTATTCATAAGCAAAGGTAATTTTATATCGTTTAGTAAGAGCTTATTATCATTAACACAAAATGTCATGATCACTATGAGCCAAGCACTGCTATTACTACACATATACTAAATAGCATACATTCAATGTGTTTTGGTAAAATGAAGTATATGTGGCCCAAATGTCATGTTGTTTTGAAATCTTCATAACACTTCACTAATGATAATTGAAAATACATTTTTTTTCACAATACCAATAAAGACATGCATTCAAGACATAAGCTTGTTTATAAATGTCAAACTTTTTTTATATAAATTAAAGTCGTTACATTTAAACAATAAGACCATGTGTGTATGTCAGTCATATCAAACTAGTTTATCCTTTGAAGAAAAACTAATTATTCTCCTATATTTAAATAAGAGTTAAATATGTTGTTGATGAGTTGATTTAAAAATGGAATTACTCGAAACTTGCAATCAATTTAGTCTCTCAAATTTAAAAATTTAAAAATTTGTGGATTTAGTACTGAAACAATGTTACAAACTTGTTGAATTATTTAACGACATTCACACCATAGCATTTAATTTTTTACACATATCAATTATAATTTTGTTTTAGGATGTAATTAATATTAAAAATAAAAAAAACATTAAACATGCTGGGCTTGCATAACATAAAAAGAAATAGGAAAGAAGGAAGAGAAAATACAAATTTGTCAACCAACTCCATAATTCTCTTATTCATTACATTTTCATTGTCATCCCCTTCGCCTATCACCAGCCTCCTCATCATTACATCATGAGCGTGTATCACCACCATCTTTACCATACCTTCCATTTTCCTCTCTAAATATATATAAACAAAAAATAATGTTGTCTGAATTCTTTTTATTCACTATTAATTTACTTTTAAGTTCTTCGTCCAATAACAAAACCTTCCTTAAGAACACCCTGATTGATTTTAACCACGCGATTAGTAATCAAATTCAACGACATCATAATGAAATTACTATGATTGTTCTGTTCATATGCATGATATAGACACATTGTGACAAGCAGTGCCTGTTACGTTGGGTCATATTCTTGCATGAGGAAGATAGTGGCTGCCCCTCTTTGCGGTGAGGAAAAAAAGACAGAAGAATGGACATGGGTGAAGAGATAAACTAGCAGTCAACAATCATGAATTGATTGAAAAGAAAATCTAACTGACATGCTCTGCTGGATTCTATGGATACCCTAAATTTATGCGACAATTATAACACAAACTAGTAGTAATGGGTGCCACTTGTATGCTGAATCCATCTCTGATTAGAGTAGAGTAGCAGTAATGACACAGATCTTCAATTTTTCACCACACAATTAAGAGAGAAGAAAGTATACGCGCCCAAGCATAAGAGAAGAATCAATGTATTTACATAGTAAACTAAAAGTATGTTGCTCTTCTAGAGCACACATCATTCTAAGCATGGGAAAAGCAGAAAAAAAATACCGACTGTACCATACTCGAGAGAATACTGAAATGTAGAAGAATCGAAGAAATAAGAAGCATCCTCTAACCCATTAAAAAAAATGACATGAGTAGCGCAAGTTGGGTGAAAACTGGATAATTGAATTCATTATCATCTGAAGCATGCAATAAGTGAATCATGACAGAGGCGCCAATACTCTTTGTAGGGCATGGACGTCCATGGCATTGGTGAATGTAGAAGGGTGCCCCGCATAGATGGCATTCTGGTCAATGAGGGAGGAAAAAGAAAAAATACAAAAAAGAAATGAAAAAACAAAAGTATTATTAAATAAACCTAAACAAAAAATCAGAGCAACAAGATCGTGAAATCAATAAAACCATCAGAGAACTTGGCACCAGGATATCACACCTTTGTCCAATAAGGATTCCATAAGCCACTGTGGAGATGGATGACCCAGAAACTCCCAAAAATACAGTTTTGTAGTGAGGCAAGATAACTTTCCCTGAAATTTAATCAATTAAAGTACATAATGTTAGTCCATGCAAAAGTATAGTCGCATATAATACAAATTGTCGCCACTCCCAGGTCACAACTATCAAAATCACGAAGAAAAGTCTGACGAAAAGCTGAAATATCAATCAAGTTTTCAAATATATTCCTTAAAAATGTTTTAAAATGTCAGGATCTATGATGTGTTGTTTTAAACTTGATATGCAACAAGGCAGAAGGGAAATTACGATAACAAAACAGAAGACATTGCTGCCAGATTTACACACCACAGATAATTCACAATATATATCTAAATTCTTCAAGCAACAGCCCCAGAAAGTAATAGAGAAAGTCTACACATTTTTAATTAAAAAAAAACGCTACAGTACACATGGACGCATGATATCACGTATTCAATTTCCCTATTGATCAACATAGATACATATCTTGACAACCGAATAGAAGTAATAATAGCTTCAGGCCTCACCTATGCTCAAGTAGTTGCTGTGGAGAACTGAAACTAGAATACTAGATTTTTCTCTATTGAAATCCTTTAGATGCAAAGACTCCTTGGGTAAGGTCATTTCATCCATAAAATCAATACTTGGTGCAGACACAGTACTATTACTCTGACAACCGATAATTTCAAGCCATATTCCAGAAGGGAATCTTCCTCGCCTCACCAACCAAAGAAATATCTTGGTATAAGGGGTAGTATGAATAATCGAAATAGTTACTTCAATCAGTAGACAGATAAGGTTAATGGCTGTGTCCACGATACTAAAGAATATATAGAAAACGGAAGTAGTTGGTAAAAGAAGTAAAAGTGGCGTAAATAATAGAGATCCAACAATATGTTGCTTCACTGTGTAATCAAAGCTATCCAACCTCCGCCTCAGAGGATTCCATTTTCGACCCCTGCAAATGTAGCAAGCAACTTCATGAAAATATGGAAGGAAGAGGAAGTATGTATGCAAAAGAATTGTGTATCTATAATAGTTATTCTTCAAAACGGATAATGAATAACAGAGTTACAGAGATGTGGAGCAAATATTATGGCTTAGTAAGTACTAGGAACTCTTATGATCAAACCTTTTCTGATATCGCAAGTCATCTACAAATTTACTAAACACGTAATAGCAAACATAAGAAGGATTGTCTACGTATAATACTATAATTCTCCACAAGAAAAAGGAAACTTTTTACTACTAATACCACTTCACTAGTCTCTATTTGTTGAGTATATGCCTCCTGAAATCGTTTCAAAATATTATCAATTGCAAACAAAGACCCCTCTGTAAATATCTTAATGATTGTTAAAAACTATAAATTTATAAAACAAATAGCAAATTACGATATTCAATACTCATTAAAATCACTTACTCAATGCAATAAAAAATATACCAGAAATTATTACCTGAAAAGCCGCCACAAGGCTGCCAATGCCTGTATCTGTGATGAATATATAAGTGAAATGAACCAATGTAGAGTTGAAACATGAAGAGTTGCAAGAGCAATCATGTCTATGATCAAAGCAGCAGGTACGGTAAATCCACAAAGGATTCCTAAAACAGAAAGCCCTTGAATAATATAATTGAAGACCACACCCACAAAGATCCAGAGTGTTGACCATATCTGGACTGCATTCAAAGAAACCATGCCAAGTACTCCAGCCAGCTCAGCATTCAATTTGAATCCTGCAGGGTTTCCCATTAACCACACACACCCAGAGCGCAAAAACGTTGAAAATCCATGCATGAAATTCAAAACTGAAAGGCAAATTGGTTCTCTGTGATATAAAAATGTCCAGCCAACCAAGTTTCCAAGGAGAATATCAACAACCAAAGTTGACCACATAGAATGCCTATGCATCGCAGCTTTCTCTACATATTCAACACATGACTCAGACCTTGAACACAAAAGAACCGTATTAAACATGGAGAAAACATAAAATCAAGAACAAAAGTTATAAGTTTAAGAATAGTAAATAATTGCCTTAAAATATGAACATATAATTTATTAGATAAATTAACTTATATTTATCAGAAGAAGGCGCCGTGAAAAGGACCAAGATAAGCTATGAAAAAATAGTTAAGAGGTACACAAAAATTTTGTGTGGTAAGGTTTTCAATTTCAACCAATAAAATTTGTTTCAGACTAAACCATGTCATTTTAGGCTTAAGAGGTACACCAAAAGTAGGTTTTTACTGGTAAGGTTCAGTTTGGTACGTCTTATTAAGCTTTAAGACTTAAGTACAAACTAAACCATTTTTTACAATTCATGAAATTCAAAAATGGGACCAAACAATGTGTTTCTAAAGAAATACACAAATCAAAAGACTGTTCCAGGATAGGTTCAGTTTCAAACCATAGTTCCTAGGTGTGGTTCAGATAATAAATACCTTGCAAAATATTTTAATACACTCAAAAAGATACTACTCAATGGCAAGAATAATTTAAAACAAAATCAATATCTAACAATTGGAAATATTTGGTTAAGATATTTCCCTATCATATCTCCCTATTTAATATAAAAATAAATAAATCATATCTTGAACTTAATCAACCATATATCCAGTGTTGTTAAAATTGCAAGTAAAATCACAAACTCGCACGATGTGAGTTTGGACCACCAAGCAAGCTAACACGGAGAGCGGATTGGAAGCAGCACAGATCAGAGCAAGTATGCAAGGAGGTCACTAAATCAAAGGATCGTGGGTTGTGTAGATCCTTTTTGTTCCTATGATATTAGGGTTTGATGGCCCATTTTTAATAAGAAAAATTGGCCAACCCAACCCAAGAAAAACCTTACCTTTAGACTGCTAGGGTTACATTTGAATATCAGAACCAAAGGAGGAGACCCACATGAGGCTCGAGCTTCACTAGTGATGACCATTGTCGACACCACAGTCCTTGTCACTCACCACCCTCGTACTCAGTGGCACTCACCACCCTCGTCGTCATTAGTGCTTGCTTACCTCAATCCCTTGTGCTAATCGTCATTGTCACAGTCACCAGTGATCCCAACCATCACAGTCGTCAGCACTTTCTGCCCTTGCAGTCGCCAATGCTCGCTACCTGCCCTTGTGATCAGCTATGCTTACCCTCTGTTCTACTTTTTGTTTAGCTCCTTGCCTTTGTTTCTTTTCTTGTTTCGCTTGCCTTGGCTGGGAGCTCGGGTTTATATAGAATTTGAAGAAAAAAAATGGCATCAAGTGGTTTAGGTGAGGCTCCTATAAGAGTTAGTGGGATTGGTGTAAGGACTGATCCTGCAACAATGTCATTCCCTTTAGTGTAGCAAAAAGTGAAGAGCTCAAGAGGATGCTTGAGTTGGTTGCCAAACATGGTGCCGAATTTAAGTCACCATCATACCATGAGATTACGATGATATATTTGAAGCAACAGGTTGAAAAGGACAATCTGATCTTGGAAGCCCACCCCTCCATTTACAATTTGAACCTTGAAAAGGACAATATGATATATTTAATCATAAACCACATGATTCATGAATAGGGAAAAAGCCCACTCCTCCATTTACAATTTGAACCTTGATTCAGCTACCATAGTCAAGACACCTAAAAGTACTAATATCAATATTATATGTTATGTTATTCCAATCCCATAACCCATCAGAATGTATTCACGATAGATTGAGTTCACATGGTTTAATCTAACCTCCAAAATTATGTGATAGCAGTAAGGAATCAAAGGGTGAGCCTTGGATAACTATAAGGTTTCCACATCATGGCCAGGATATTATGGATTCAAATCCTTGAAACAGCCTACTGACTTAAAGGTTTAAGACTACACACCTCTATCCTTCCCAAACCCCGCTTGGTGGAGCCTTATGCCCCTTTTGTACTGTAAAGAAACTGAACTGAAACATGATAAATTTTACCAGTTTAGATGGGTTTGGTTCCGTTAACAACCCCCCACCAAAACTTGTCTTCTACGGAAACTAATTTACAATGACTTTGTCAAATATCAGAGCCAGACATATCCAAAATTAGAAGCCCACCACCAATCACACAAAGTGATACAGTTTACCTAAAATTTAATATTACCTGAGGGCATTCTTCTGAAGAACGATTGGCCAATATAATATCTGACAGCGGATTTGCATATTTATCCAAGCAGTTTTCTTGAATACATTTGCTGATGTCACATACATCCATGATTCGGATTCATAATTAAAATGCGTTTGGAAAAACTGAAGAATAATATAAAGCATGGTGGAGAATGAAGCCAAAAACATGGAAAACAGATGCCCTATGACAACAAGCCTGAAAAGTCACAGAATAAATCATTAGGTCTTGAAGAAAAAAGTGAGCCAAAGATGATGCATCAGTAGTTAAAGTGTGTACACAGGAAATATGGTGAGCCGGCTTGAGGATCTTGGGACCAGGTGTGTCTCAAAAGTTCTTTTAGCAGCAGCTGTGCAATTAATTGCCAGAACAACTGTATCCTGGGGTGAAATTTCAAAAAGGCAGGTTAACAAGAAGAAAAAAACCAGCATACCCAAAAATGAATAAGGTAAACTCATTACCAAATCAATGAATTGCTTCTTATTATGAAGCTTCTCGACCCACTTAGGGTTTTTAATAGAAACTTTAGCTTGCTCCTTCGACGAACTCAAATGACACAATGAGAAATGTTGAGCACCATAAGCAGGTGTTTCATAAATTATGACCTACAAGTGGTTGAGTATCATATATATCTGTTTGAGATTGCAGTAAAAGTCTTCAGAAAACACAAGTACTTGCAGCAAAGCAAGTAGAAGAAATAATGACTTACATACGTGAACATCATATTGTGACAGAATTTGTCCATTCCAATGAATGTGGTGCAGATTTGGAAGCCTTTGCAGTCCTAGATCATTATGCCCAGGAGAATCAAATGTGAGCAGGACCCAGTTACTTTTTCCAAGAACATATTGTCTACTTTTCCTCAATGAACAATCTAACTGGAAGCAACGGCAACTCCTACAGTTATTCTTTGTATCTGTACTTCCCTCTTCCAATGCATTGCCATACTCAGATAACTTCCTTTTGTCATACTCCGTCTCATTCATCAAACTATTACTAGCAGTAGGGTGAGTGACAGACAGGCCAAGTACAGAGAACTTGGACTTATCCTCAAGAGATGAAGGCATTCTCCCACATGCGTCATGAATGATCCCCTAGAGAGTAGAAGTTCTTTATGTCAGTCATTCTTGTTACACTATACTATTCCAGAAACCACCAAAGACAACACGTAGGAAGGAGAGAATCATTAAAAAGGACTTAACAGTGGGATTTCTCCCACCACATTCATATTGTCATAGAATGAAGATTTTAATAACTAACGCAAACAAAGTACTTATGCACCTTTTCAAGTATGATTTAATGCCTGTCCAGATCATTTTACCATTAAACTTTTTCATGGCTTTTCCACAAATTTGTGAACATATTCCAATAAATTTTACACACATGAACCTAATATTTGGGTAAATATTAACCATGAAAATAACGCTCAGAAACCCAAAACTTCCTCTACAATTAATAGTTGTGACAGCAAACAACCAATATATTCATTCCTAGTATTACTATTCCATTTGTTGGCTCAGATTCCGAAACGGACATGAACACCGGACATGCTAGTGTCAAAAAATTAGGACACGACGACATCAATGACGTCATATATACGTGCGCACACACACACAAAGACAAACCAAACTGAATATTCTAAGAGGAAAAATGTTCATGCCCAAATAAACATTAAACTCTTGCAGTAACTACACTACTATAACAAAAAAGGAAACCCAAAATTTCTTCTGCAATTAATAATTATAACAAACATACAACCAATACATTTAGTGCTTCTAATGCTATTCAATTTAATTTACCAAAGAAACATGGACTCCAACTTAGACATGACACTTACATGGATACTGGGACACGGCTAATATCCAAAATAGTGGACGTGGCGAAAGCTGATGTCATATATATGTGACTGCATGCATATATCTCCGCACATGTATGTATGCATGCATGCATACATATATATAATAATGATAACTATCTCAATTGAAATTTAGCATTAATATACTTCACACTTTCCTTATAAACATATTTGCTGCACTCTCCATATAATAGCAGCCCTCACAATAGAATTTTAATTAAGAAACATGTGTCTTAGTAGCTAAAATAACTAGTTAAGTTTAATAGATACAAACTTCAGAAAATGTTATTTTTGTTAGAAGTCTCACATTGATTAGAGATAAAGATCAATTAAAGTATACATGTGAATGCAAACCTTATTTTACAAGTCAGTTTTGTGAGATTGAGTTACATTTAAAGTTCACCTTTTAATATGGTATCAGAATCATGGGTTAAAGCTTATCTTAACGAGATTTGTGTTTGTTAGACATATCATTCCACCCACTATTGGACCGCAATCAGACCACCCATTAATGTTTAGTCCCACACACGAGAAGTATATACCTCGACATGAAGAAAAGTGTTGGAAGTCCAATATTGAATAGAGATAAGACTAATCTGAAGTATATATGCAAGTGCAAACCACTTTACAAACCGGTTTTGTGAGGTTGAATTAGACTTAAAACTCAATTTTTAATAATTAGGATTGCATTATTTAAAGTAAAAGTTGTTTTCTTTAATTTCTTTTTACTTTTTTACAATAATAGCATCTATGAAGTGTTTGACCAATAATAGACGTCAGTTTACTTTTTGTATTCATACTCAAGCCGTTTTTAAGAGGTGTCCGAGATGTATCCAGAAGGTGTCTAATCTGAAAAAGTACTGTTCACTTCTGACACAGTTGAGGAGCGTTGGACACATGTTGAACCATGTGTTGAAGGAGTGTTTGACAATTGTCGTGTCCAAAAAGTGGGGGACATGGCAAAACGATATTTATAGAAGTGTTAGTGCCTCCTAGTCCCTTAATCTAAACTGTATGCAAGGAAAAGGAATTGTGAACTCAAATTCAGTTTTGTACCTCAATGCTAGTACTAGAACTAGAAAGCAAGCCTTCACTGTAAGTAAAGGCTACAATCAAGTCAAAGGATGATGGTGAACAGGTGACAAACCACCCGAACAAAATACTAGGCGATGATACTTGATTTGATGTAAGTTGCTTTGGCCACCAAAGCCTACAATGTCTCTTCATCTTCCTCTTATGATCTTCACATAAACTGAGTTACTGTTCATGAAGTTCCTGCAATAGACAGAGACAAGCATGAGCTTACTTCAATAAAAATTCTCAGATTAAAAAAGATGCAAATCAAAATTCAATTTACGTAACAAATTAATAAAAACTATAAAATTTAGATGGAAGCATAGGTCATATTACATGCTATACTTACCCTTTTATACATTACAGAGTAACATTACATTTGGAATTACACCCTATGATATCAACAAGCACCCACCCAACGATTACAGCAGAGGAAAATGAATCTATTCAACTCTGTACTCTTCAAGAAAACAACACAACTACACCAATACAAATCCGAATAAAAGCCACTTGAAATGAAATGTACAGGACCTACACTCAAAAGAAAATCCAACCGATATGCCCACATTTAAAACAATGAGAAAATGGCCAACAAAACCCTACCTCCCAAACAAGCATTTAAACCCAACCAAAAGAAAACAATTACAATTAAAACAGTGGATTATGTGCAGTTAAGGAATGAAAAATTGATAATGTGGAAAGGCAAAAGATAAAGAAATGGAATGAGCTCTCACCGTCGTCGTCCCACTGACTTGCAATTTTGACAGAGGGAAATGGATTTCGAGGGCACGACTTGGAGCTCCTTGACTCGACTGAAGCTAGATTGAAAGCTACACTGAAGGTGGACTGAAACTGGGGTACGAATGCGAAGCAAATGTTGGGGACGAAAGCCAAAGTGGATTGAAGCAACAGTGTCACGGTATCTTGTAGTTAGGGCAAAAGAGAAATATGTTTTCAAATTCCATTTTCTTTTTAGTTAAGGATAAATTTAAAACATTTTCGATTTATTTATACCTGTATATTTTATACGTGTCTACATTTTCTTTTTAATTTTATTTTTTAAATACTTTTGATTTAAACTAAAATAATTGCATTTTTATTTTTAATCTGTTTCTTTCCCTTGATTTTATGATTAATATATATATTATTCTACCTCTCCTTCTCTATTGCTTAATTAAGGATCTTTTTGGATTTATCTTTTTTATAATTGCATTTTTATTTTTATCTTGAGTGTCGGTTTAAAATTAATTATTTTATTTTTTAATTAAAATAATTATTTTACATTGTATTATTTTAAATCATTACTTATTTAAATTCAGTTTTTTTTTTTACTTTTATCTATAATAAAAAAAAGAGTGTATGTATTTTCTTTCTGATTTTACCACTAACATAGTTTATTTAAATTTAATTATTTTTAAATCAAAATAATTATTTAACATTTTTATTTTTTAAATCCTTATTTATTTAAATTCAGTTACTTTCAAATTTAATCTACAACAAAAGATCTCACACACACATAGTCTCTTTTTGAGGCATTAGTCTCTTTTTGAGGCATTAGTCTCTTTTTCATCTTCCAAAGTGAACAAAACCAAAACCAAAAACTCTTGTAAAACCCTAGAAGGAGGGAGCAAGAGAGAAAGAGGAAGATGAGACCTTTGGATGAGAAGGAGACGAGCGTAGTGTTCGAAAAACTCTTCAAATTCGTCGGAAACAACCTCAAGAACATCGTCGAGAATCCCTCTCACGAGGGCCCCGACGCCAATCCTGGCCGCTACTGCTTCCGCCTCCACAAGAACAAGATCTACTATGCCAGCGAGTCCCTCGTCAAGCGCGCCACCAACGTCGCGCGTCCTAACCTTGTCTCGCTCGGCACCTGCATAGGCAAGTACACCCACGGCGGCAGCTTCCACCTCACCGTCCAGGCCCTAAACTTGCTCGCCGCCAACGCCAAGCACAAGGTATGGCTCAAACCTCAGTCTGAGATGTCTTTCTTGTACGGAAACCACGTTTTGAAGAGCGCGTTGGGTAGAATCACGGACAACATTGCCGCCGGCGACGGAGTTGTTGTATTTTCCATGGCGGATGTGCCGTTGGGTTTCGGTGTCGCTGCGAAGTCTACGCAGGATTGCAGGAAGTTGGATCCCAATGGCATCGTTGTTCTGCACCAGGCCGATGTGGGAGAGTACTTGAGGATGGAGGACGAGCTTTGATGCATTTTGCAAACGGTTTTTTTTTTTTTTGTTGAATTTTGAACTTGGAGTGGAAGAATTAGTTTTGTCTTTGTTATTTTGTAAGTTCTTTGAAAGAGGAAAAATATGTATGAATTGAAAAGTGATTATGAAATATGGGTTATTCTGTTCACTTGACCAATCTTTAAAACTTTTCGATGCTAACAACCTTTTGGGATCTAACATCACTGGAAGGTTTGAATGTTAATACTCTCTTCATCCGTATTTGATATTCAGCAAAGTGGGTGGTGTTTTTGTGAGGTTGTGGAGCTGGAGCTTCAACCGTGGACACAACAATCTCTGCCTGAAAGCATAATGAGTGTGTCACATAAATATAATTAGCTTAGCCTATAATTCAGAAACACCAGTTACACCTTCAGCAAATGTGTGACTATGTTTTGTTTCCATCTTTCTACATTTTGATGTGGGCATGAGTTAAATGACTGTTAGTATCTTTAGAGGGAGTGAAAGGTGACAACTTGAAGTTCTCTTTGTAGTAATTTGCTACTGACACCCTACTAATTCACCATGTTTCGTATTGTGTTGATGCCTGCTTGTGCAATTCAAAAGTTTTTCTGTTTCTCTTGTCACGTTCTTCTGATCCGCCAAAGCTTGAAATTGGGTTAATGACACCGTGGATCATCATAATGAATGGATTTTTATTGACGGAAATCATTTCTATTCTCTTTTGCAAAAGAAAGTGCAAGGCAAATGAATGGCTTTGGGAATATGGTGTTCAATATTTTAAGGTCATGAAATGTGAGTGATTTGAGCTCTTCACTCTGATGTGATACCCTAGCCAGTTGGTATTCCTGTCTTTTTTTCTTAACTAAAATAATGTATACATACGCTTATTATGCATTTCTCTGAGTGGGTTTATTCCTTTCCTTTTGTTGATTTTTATTTGTGAGATTTATTATGTATTGATGTATGCTCTTGGTATTACAAGTATTCACTCTTGGTTACTTGCTTTTGATTCACAATGTTGGAAATAATGTTGATGAGTCTTTGAATAATTATTACTTGCTTGATGAAGTAAATGTTTTAGTATTGTTCAAAGTGAAATGCAAGTGATGGGTTTTTAATTCTTGTTTCAGGAGTGTGCTGAACGTAGTTAGAGGATCCTCTGATTGAGATGGCTCAATTGCTATCATCCTCTTACTCNTTNACTATCTGCTCTAGAAATAAACCTTACTTAAAACCTTTTAAGCAATGCTCGACACCATTTTCAATAGCGGTTTCTTGCAATAATTCTAAACCTTCATCTAGAGGGTTTTTCTTGCANGAACAGAAGCTAAGAAAACATTCTCTATCAGTACATGCTGCTGCAGTTTCAACTAGCCAGGAAACCCCAGTTCAAACTAGCTCTGGTAATCCTTTTAAACCACAGAGAGTCATGGTCATTGGTGGAGATGGATACTGTGGTTGGGCAACTGCTCTCCATCTTTCTAACAAGGGTTACGAGGTTGCCATTGTTGACAGTCTTGTGCGACGCCTTTTTGATCACCGGCTTGGACTGGAGTCTCTAACACCAATTTCCTCCATCCAGAATCGTCTTCATTGTTGGAAATCTCTCACTGGAAAAAATATTGAGCTCTACATTGGAGACATATGTGATTTTGAGTTCTTATCTGAAACCTTCAAGACATTTGAACCTGATGCTGTTGTCCACTTTGGGGAACAACGGTCTGCTCCTTACTCTATGATAGATCGGTCAAGAGCTGTGTATACCCAGCATAAAGGATAATACAATAAAGTGATTAGTTTTGCAAATATAATAAGTTAAAATTGTATTTTATCTTAAGTCAATCCTTGGTCAATTTGTATGTGGTACTTATAAGCTTGTTTTTGACCTTAGTAGTTCTCTATGCCTCTTTGCTTTTTTGTGATGACAAAGTTGTATTCAAATCATTAATTTAAACTTTTTTTGTATAATTAAAGTAACATGTGAGATATAGAGTTTGTGAACATGGTGAATCTAAAAGCTTTATATAAGGTAGCAATAATTTACACTTTATTGTGACTGTGTTAATAAAATTATATTATTGTTTAATTTTGATTTTTACTTGTTTGAGATTCACCTTTAATAAGCAACGTGAATGTAAAGTGTTAATGTATAAAATAAATCGAATGAATTGATTTGTGGAATGACTTTAGATGGACATGTTAATTTGAGAAATTGACTTCTAGTTATTTTGAACTAATTTTTGAAATCAAGTAAGACTAATTATGAATAAAACACTAATTAAAAACAATTAAGTAAATTGATATGCTTATTATTATTATTATATTATTATTATTATTATTAATAGTAAGACTCACATTTTTAAGTTTAAAATTCTACTTTTAAACTCTGGACTAAAGATGTTGTAGCAAAATATTTATATTTTATCTGAAAACTCTTTTAATAACCATATAAGACACAGAGGTATTTTAAGTTGTTCTTTAATCATACCATTATTTTTTTGACATACATTATGATCAAATTTCAAGTTTCTAATCTCAATTTCCTACTATTTGAACCCTAAACAATTATAATTCTCAATTAAATCATAATCATTAGACTTGCACGAACCTAACACACAATCATTTTGTTTTATATTCCAATATTCTCAATTAATTTCACCACTACACAATCACGAGAAGGAAGGAAAAATAGTAAAAAAATGCCATATATTAAGCTAAAGGGACCACGCGTGTCATAGAAAAAAGAGACAAGAAAAACAATCTTTTGTAGAAAGAAAAATGGTCCACCACAAACAAATGCAAACATGTACCTCAAACATAATCAAGGTACCAATGGAGGTTGACGAAGGTGAATTTAATACGTGCATTGTAAAATTAAATGAAATATTTTTAATGACTTCATAAATTAAATTCTGCTGCTTTATATTTAATATTTGACTAATCAGATTGAAATTCTTACAAGAAAATCAATTGAAATATAATTAGGTAGGATATTAATTAGGGAGTTTAAATTCAGATTATGGTTAAAATAATGAAAAAATGACAAAATTATGATTGTGAAATTACAGATAATAGAATGTGTGTGTGTCTATATATATATATATATATATATATATATATATATATATATATATATATATATATAATAGTTTAATTCAAACTCATTGATTTAGTTATAAGAAGGTGAAGAATTATGTACAAAAACACCTTTAATTTTTAATTAGATTTTAATTTGTTTTAATTAAAACTGCATTGGTCAAGAGAATGAATAGATAGTGTAACTTTTAATGAGCTTTATGTTTTATTTCAACTCAACTCATTCACTTAAAAAGGTGAACAAGTGACACTACAAGTAATTTATGTATAAAAAAAATCATATAATTTTACGATTTTGTTAATAATTTCGTTCTGTGATGATTATACATGAGATCTAAATCAGAATTATTATGTAAAACTATATATTTTTACAATTTTACGAGTTAAATTTTGATTTGACTATGATGATATTTATTATAAAATATATTTTTGATCAATATATTACAAATCAATTATTAATATATCTTATGATATTCAAATGATGTTAAAAAGAGACATAAAACAGTAAAAAAAAAATATATTACTTTTTTTTATCGATGATATTTGCTAATGCATTCTCATTCTATATAAAAATATTTTAATACGCTGAATAAATCTTCTAATATAAATTACTCAAATACTTCTTAAAAAGAACTGAAAGTACATTAATAAACCCAAGTTTGAACATATTAAAAACCATTTTGAGTTTAACTAACACATTTTTACCGGTTGGAAGAACTTTTTCCTAAACTCTAACATTTTTTTTAAATAAAAACTTAACTAAATTTTAAATATTTTATAAATTTAGATATTTTTAATTAGATGTGTCAAATTGCAGTATAATGGATATTTAAAATATGTTTTTTTTTTCCTGTAAAGACTTTATCATTTGATTTTGTGTAAAGTGAAATTATATGATCATCACTTTCATCTTTCAATTTCTAATTTATTTGTCAATTTGTTTCTTCCTTTTTTTAAGAGCAAATTGAAGAACAATAAAAAACAAATAATCGAATTAATTAGTGTAATAAAGACGAAAAAGAAAACAAAAACACAGTCATGTTGTTAAACAACAAACAATTTAGACAAAAGTTAAAAATATTTTAAAAAGTTAATAAAACAACCATTTTTTATAAATTAATCAAATTTATAAGATATTTAAAATGCAAATAATTTTGAAAATTAATTGAAAATAATATATGCATATTAATCATGTTTGGAATGTATACTATATAGGATAATGATAATACTTTATGATTTCTCTATCTACAAAAGAAACTACTATTATCAGCACATCTCAAGAAACCAACTTTATTTCTTTATTTAAATGAAAGTTAATAATTGAACCACATGGCATGGCTTGAAGAATAGTTGCATAATTTATTTATTTACGTTTTCAAAAAAAGAGATAATTGAGATTATATGATAATGATTTATGCATACAAGTTTTGGTGGGCCAAGTTTTAGTGGTTTGGAATTGCTTTTATGAATATCTAACCAATCTTTGATTTGGCGAAATGAAGCAAGCCATGTGCACTAAACTAATTATTGGCACATTTTACATCCATGTTTCCTTGTGGCTGCCACATCATCCTACATTGAATTATTAATTAAGTGAAAATTGCTCAACATGCCAAGAACTCACAAATGCTTTTTCATAACCATCCACCACATGCTATTTCTCTTTTAAAAAAGCAATCGTGTTCAAACTCCATCATTCTAAGAGGCTAAAAAAACATGTTTTTATATATTTTTAATTTGAACCACCATTTAAATATAATTTTTGATTAACATATGTTTAGATTAATCTCAAAAATTCAAGATAAATATGTGTTAGGAATTCAGTGGAAAATATATTACCTTCAAATTTTAACTGAGATTGTGTTAATTACTTTTAAACCCGTGTTCATTAATGTTATGTTTTATATGTTTTTCTAATATTTTTTATTCGGAAGACCCTTCAAAATTTTCTATTATTTGTAATAGAGTTGTCAAAATCGGATCACAACATGCGGATCAATCCAGTCTATCACGGGTTTGGATCGGATTAAATTTGAAAAAATTGTATTTTTTTTTATGCGGATCAGATTTCAACTCGACTCATTTAAACCCGGCTCATGCGGATTGAACCTGTGGTGGGTCGGGTTGGCCCACCGACCCACCTACCTAATTTTATTTTATTAAAATTTAATTTAATTTTATAAAAAATATTTATTATTTTTTTACTTGAAGTAATGATTTAAGTTTTTTATTTTCAAAATTAATTAAATACCCATGTTGGAAGTGAAATTTAGAATTGAAATTTGTTTAGATTTAAATTACAGAAAGTTTATAATTTTTTTTTACTTGAAAAAAATTGTATTTAAGTGAGCCAACTCGTTTCGTGGTAGGTTGGATCGAGTTTGAAATTTTTTGACTAGTTAATAAATGAATCAGATTGGATTGACTCACTAAGTGACGAACCCGTGATGAACCAGACCAAATCAGATCGAGTTACCAATTTTGATAGCTCTAATTCATAATACAAATCCCCGTAAAATCATTTCATCTTATAATATGAAATGTGTAACGACTTAAAATTTCTCCATTATAACAAAAATATGATAATCAAACACTAATGAACTAAACTTATAAACTATCGTGGAGGAAACCAAACAATAAATGTAATTTTTTTGAGATGTTTTTATATAAAACTTAATATAAAAATTGAATGGTAAATATCGTATTACCTGGAAATTCAAATATGAAGTATAGATTAAAAAAATTAAAATTAAAATAAAGTGAAGCTAAGAATGCAATAAACTTAAATAGACAACATCTTAAAAATTGAAAAGTCCTTATTATATTTTAAATGTCAAAACTAAAATTAAGTTAAAAATTGTAAACAAAACTAAAATATAAATTTAGTTCTGTTAAAAAACTCAACATATACAATTTTAAGTCTGTTTGAATTTTAACAAGCTTAAAATATAAATTTAAGTCTGTTATGTAATAAACATATTTAAAGTATAAAATTTTATTTATAAAAATATCATCGAATATTTATTAAATCTAGTATTTTTGGAACATAATTAAATTAAGAGACTTAAAAAACAATTTTTTTACTAGTTTAAGTGACGTAAAGTAGTCTGTGTTTCAAAATTGTCTGAATTGCTTAGTTGATCAATAGTACATTTTTTAATTGATATATGATAAATCATTTGTTTATTACCCTTTATCCTTTGTTAGTTGTTTTATTTTATTTTTACAATGATTATCTTATTTTTGTAAACATATTTAATGAACCAACTATCTATGTCGTGGGACGATAGTAGATCTTGTTAAGTATAATTTTAGAATATAACTATTAGAAGTTTGCAATGTACATATGTCTTATATTCTTATAGTTCTATTTATTGGAGGACTGTTTTGATATAAAATATATTTTGATAAGTTATATTCTGAATATTTGTAATGACATGTTTTATTTTAATTGTATTATGTTATTAAAATGAAGTTATAGTGCATGTACATATTGACTAATTATTTTCATATATATATACTATGAGATTAACTAATTTGACGGGTCTAATTATATCACATTTTTGTTAAAAAATTAATTTTCTTTTTTATATAATTCACTTTTATATTTGCGAACATGTTTTACGATTTATTTCTATAACAAAATATTTGTTAATTTTATTTACAATTGTCTTAGTGTTACATGATATACATTAAAATGTAAATATAAAATCTTTCAAATCTTTGTTATTTTTCCGTCTTCAATGAAAACACACACAGAAAATAATTAGTTGTGATATAAATAGGAGAATGATAAATTTTTAGAATTTTTGTCTTATGACATTATTGTTCATAAATTAAAAAATAATGATATTTAGACAACATTTTTTTGACAACATTTGAACATTGATTACGTGTCAATCTGTGATTGGTCAAAAATTACTCCACAATAATGTTTATAATTATTATTATTTATTGTGGAGTAATTTTTGATCAATCACCACATATTCAAATATTCTCAAAAAATATTATCTAAATATCATTATCCTAAATTAAATGCGAAAACACTCTAATATAATTACCGGGTTGCAAAAGGAATACATAATTAGTTAGAATTCTCTCATTTTTCAAAATGTTTGTTCCCAAAACCTGTTAGAAAGAAGTTGTATCAATTTCCATATATCTCGTCAATAAGTTAAATACTTATATTTTAAATGGTGTTAATATTATGAAAATGTCATCTTTGATGTCTTTTTCTCTCCAATGTTAAGTATATTTTATGTAATCTTTACCTGTGATGTTTTTATTCACTCTCACAATACAAATTAGTCAAAAATGATTTTTATTACAAAAATGTCACGAAAACTTTTGTTATGTGAATTATTTCACAATTTGACATAAATTGAGTAGTATAAATGACTATTTTTACTAAATAATGCTTATGCAATTGAGTAGTATATTTTATCTGTAATAATATTGACAAAGGTTTTTTAGTTACAATTCATTCTCCTTTAACACTTCAAAAATCATACATTTTCACTGATGAGTTTTCTCAAGATAGATTTTAAAATATTTGAGACTTTTTATTTATCAATTTCAAAAGAGTATTGTAAATATTAAATTATTAAAATATAAATATATTCAATAATCTTTACAGAGTGATTATAGAAAGAATATAATTAATATTGGATTGATTAGCATGAACTTCTTTTTTACACCATAAGAATTATTATTATATATTATCAATTACAAAAAAATTTTCTTAAATTGTAAAAATGTATGAAAATTACATTTTTTTTATGAATTCAGTCAAGTAAATAATTATCATCATGAATTTAATTTTTAATAAATAATAAGTAATTTATTTGTTAATTACCTACAGAAAGATTTATACCTATGAAAAAGTTGTCACTAAAAAATAATCATTTTTTAATTATTTAATAGATCATACATAATCAACCAATAAAGTATTTAGATTAGCAACAACAATATATGAAAAAATAGTCACACAATTATAATATTATTTATAATAATTAGAATTATTAAATCTTGTGTTTTCATAAGAAAAAGAATATAACTTAAAAAAATGACTTTCATAAATAGAATTAGATGATAAATATTTAAATATTTTTCATATAATCTAATAATTAAAATAAGAGAGAGGGTCCACTACTTATTTTGTTGCTATTCATATTGGTATCTTAAGCAGAGGTGTCAACTTTGATAAGTTTTCAACTTTGATCGAAAAGGGTAATTAAAATTGGAATTATAAGTATTAAAAAAAAGTTATTTACGTAAAAAGGAAGTTAAGAGAAATTAAGACAGCATCATCGTCCAAGTCCTTTGACCTTGTTGGCTAAAATTTTGAATGGTTAGGACACAATTACTAACGGTAAAATAATTAGCAACCGTAAAAGTAGAAACGAAACGGAAAACATTGAGACGGTGAGAACCGTAATAAATACGCGTTAGGGTCAACAAACACGGGCAGGAATACGCGCACACTTGACATTGACCTCAGCAACGTTGCGTCCGAACCAGCACTCGGGACGGTGCGTTCACCGAACCTATCTCGGTGGGCCCCATTTTCTCCCGAACCCTAGCTTCGGAGTGATCCTTTCGCCCCCTCTATATTGCGCCCTCGCGACTCTCCTCGACGCGTGACTCTCGCTCGCTCGCTCGCTCGTCGATTACGAAATTTCTCAGGTAATTCTCTTCGCTCTCTCTTTGCGATCTCTTCTTGATTTCGAGGATTTTGTTCAGACGACGTTTCGTTGTGCTCTTCGTTGCTTTCTCTTTGTGTTTTGGGGAACGCGGAGGGAGAAGAAAAAAGAAAAATTTCCAGCGATCGGTTTGGTTGTTTGTAAATTGTGAGAAATTGGTTAATTGTTCGATGTTTTGCTTGATTGATACTTGGAAACCAATGTTTGATTCTTTCCTGTTTGAAACTTTTAGGTTTTGAAATTTCAGTCATGGTTTTTCTTTTTCCTTTTTTTTCTTTGCTGATGTTACTGTTTGAATTATTTTATTTTATTACGTAGCGATTAGCGGTTCTTTACTTCGAAGGAGTCAATACTGAGATAGTTTTGGATTTTTAACCTGAGATCTGACCTTTTTTTCGTTTTTTTGTGTGTGATCGTTTCATGTTGTTCCATCAGGGAAAACAAGTGTTTCGAATTTGCGATTCCTAAACCAAAAATTTTTCACAAGTTTTCAGATATTTGTGAAGTTGACGGAATCAATGATGATAATAAATCCCTATATAGATTTTCGAATTTTTTTCCTAAAGGATTAAACCGTGGAATTTGGTGAAGGTCCCATGATCATAATCGAAAACGTGTTTGTTAATTTGGTGTTTGGTGGGTTGTTTATGAGTCGTGTTTTGTTGTTTTGGTTGTGGTGCAGACGCAGAACAAGGATCAGAATCGTTAAAACAAATTGAGGAAGATGGCACTAGTATCTGGAGGAAGATCAACACTGAACCCTAATGCCCCGCTTTACATTCCCGCTGCGTTCCGCCAAGTGGAGGATTTTTCCCCAGAATGGTGGCAGCTGGTGACGACATTCACATGGTACCATGACTTCTGGCTAAGCCAGCAACAGGAGGATGGAGCCTATTATGGTGATGAGGATGAGTTTGATGGTAATGATGTCGTTGATTTGCTGCCGGATTCGTTTGATCTTGATGCCGGGGAAGATCTTGCTGTTTTAGACGCTCAGCTTGAAGACTTCATTCAATCTTATGAAACCAAAGGTAAATAACAAAGGGTTGAATTGAAAATTCAAATTTAGTGCTATTATGATCATATTATATGATTTATCTTAATGATTCAATTATTGCTTGAATTTGGTTTTCATTCACTAACTTTTCTTTTTATTAATTTCTTCTGAAGAAACTGGACCCAAAGTAAGTGCATGAGCTAGAGATGAAACCTTTGAACGCATCTACCAACCAAAGAGGCCATAGCTTGCGGTCATTTAGCTAATATTGTACCATGTTATCCATAGCTTCAAGTTTCTTTAACTCTTGTATAGGCTAAGTTTCAACTTTCAATCTGTCCTCTGAATGTTGTCAAAATGTATGGGTGAACAGGGAGAGGAGAAAGATGAAAAAAAAATGTAACTGTTTCATGTACTGATGTTGTAAAAGCTGCTACAAGCAAGTATTCAAATTACAAAAAAAGAAAAAAAAAAAAAGACAAAAGACTTCTCTGTAAAGATTTGTTCTTATGACTTTCACCTGAACTTTAAAATGGGCACATTCTTGTGTTAGAAAACTAAAATAAAGAAAAACAACAAAAAATAGACGCATCCAACTCAGTTGCCAGATTCGACGCCGCATTTGGCACCCTAATTTTCGATATAAAAATAAAGAATTACTTTAAAAATGTTTATTTGGTTTAGAGTTTGATAAAGTTGATTCTACTATTAAAAGCTAGAGATATGCGTGTAAGCTTCATGAAACATGACAAAGCAAGGGCCAAGAGTAATTAATCAGTCACGAATAAATGAATTATATTCCGACACTTCTCTTTTAGGTGCCAAGACAATCAATACAGAAAATTTGAAAAACTACCTCCTAACACTAATTGCCAATTTATTATATATACATTAAAGACGCAGGTCATGCGACTTATCTCAGTCAAAATTACACAATGACCTTCTAAACTACCGTGACGCCTATTCAATGAGGAGTGCATTTATGTGTATCTGTTGATGGGGGGCTATCACACACCAACCAGTGAGTAGCTAGAAATGGATGTAGAAGCCTTAGTTGCAAGTTGCAAAGATGTTATTGCCTATGCAACACGTCAGTTCAGTTACATCCTTAATGAAAATAAAGCAAAATTCTTTTCATGCCGATAACTCAGCCCCTGCCCCTGCTCCCACGTATTCCGAATCCTCATTGTCAAGTTGTTTCCTTCTTTGAGCTTCACGTCTGGTTTGGTTGCCAATAGCATCAGAGATGGCTTTAGGTAACCAAAATCCTGGCTTCTCAAGGAATGGTGCCCGGTCAAGCACTAATGGCTCTCTCAAAGTTACTTCAACCCCATCAAAGGACCACAATTTCGTGGTTGCTTCGCCTTTGAGGCCCAATGAGAACCAACCTAAACCTGCTATTGCTATGTCAATGCTGTTGACATCCCAACTAGTTCCACACACTTTTACTTCTCTTTCTTGCCATCTTCCTAATTCAGCACCACGGTCATTACCAATGGGAGGCTGGAATAAGAATACCATCATATTAGTAAAGCATTACAAAGAATGATGAACAGAGGTCCATTTTGTTTTATGCTAAACAACAAATACACACACATACATATAAAGCAGATCTAAAATCCCAAAATCTACACTACAGAGTTACCCTCCGCAAAGTTTTAAATTATACAAGAATTTCAAAACGACACTCAGAGAAGTTTCTGCTTTTAACTATTTAAATCAGTAGCAACTAATTTATTACATTTATGCTTAGGCGTAATAGGCTAGTACCCTAGGGTCCACAAGGGTTTTCAGAATAATAAAAACATTTATAACACATACAAGGACCAACAAGACCTAAGATCATAAAAACACAATATGGGACATGATAAATTTATAAAAAAAGGAAACCGAAATTAATTTTTTTTATAGAGATTATGACATCTAACAAAAGGTTCAATGCAAACTGTGCGGTGGCCACAACAAAGATAAATAAATGCTTATATCATAGGCCCAAGGTTATATCAATGGCAGATCCATCGCCCAAGGCCAAAATTCTACCATAAACACACCAGTGCCCATGGCATAGATATCCCTTCACAAATTGCCTGAAGGTGGTTGAAAAACACCTCATTATGCAACCCTATAACAGTTACTTAACATCATTGGACAGGTCTTACTTGCCGATACTTCTAAAATATAACTTAGAATTTAGAGCAGTTTCAAAATACTGAATGAACTTCAACGGTATACTAATATTCTTGTCTTCAAAAACATTTACAGTACAACATTCCTCAACCAGGAAGCATTCACATTTAGGACAGCATTTTTTGCTGAGTAAACTCAAAATGCGACCAGGGTTCTATTTTTCAACCAGTGAGTGTGAGACCAAGTTTTTCATACAGAAAAATCAATCAGAAAGTAAAAGGTGACCATTATCGGAACACTAAATATTTCCAGAAACAAATAGTAGCAGCGCTCCCCACTTTGAAGTTCAATACTGCTCAATTTCTTAAATGGATCCCAACCTTTAGTAAATGGTTTTGAATTCTGAAAAAACAAATTTCTCATAGTTTCTAACTTGAGAAGCAAATAATTTATAACCAAAATCAGCATATTTAGCCTCAGTTCAGTCAGCCATTATATCAATCACCGCTCAAGCAAATCTACCAAAGCAAACCCGCTTATACAGACAACATCTACCCCGTTTAGATTCAAAAATCTATTTACAACGTTAGCTATGGTGTGATATTATTTTTATTTTCCGTAAATTGGACTTGATAGAGGTTGGTTGTTTAGGTACAGTTTAAGCTTATTTAATTCATATATGATCTTCTTATTTTATGCACAGTAAGTAGTTGGTTTTCTATAGGAATATTATAGTTTGATTAGCAAAACAAAGTCAATTCTAACATTTCTTGTGCCCGCATTGTACAGGAAAAACTGATTATGACGTTCAAAATTCACAAATAGGTGCAAAAGCACATTTCCCCAATCTTCGTTCCTCAAGCCCTGCCCCCCAAAGGAAAAATGAGAAGTAGTGTTTCTTGTTAGACTCAAGGTATATACACTAGTTAAGTAAAACCTACAGACATGATGCAAAAAGCTTCTTTGCTAGAGAAGGTTAACTGGGGACAAGAAAACCGTTATAAGAGAAGGGAGCTGGGGGCAAGATTAACATACACCCTTCTTCGCAAGTATATATATTGAATCTTCTCTCTGGTTGCTTGAAATTTTAAGATGGTATTAGCATGAGCAAATTAATAAATTGAAATAAAGATGGCCAAGCTAAGACAAACTGCAGATTTCAACCTCTTCAGTAAAATAATTTTGAAACATGTCCAGGTAGGAAGGAGGAAAGGAGAAGGTTTACCTGTAACCTGATACCAACATGTTTTCTCCAAACCTCATCAGCATTTTCAATTTTGCCCATGTGAAGAGAAACATTTGGTGATGCCCAAACTGTGACATATATTGTTTCAACAGAGGCTCCAACAAGGTCAAGTCTTATCAAGCCACCAATGAGTATTGCTTGTCCTACCTGTAAATTAAAAGCAGCATGTGAGAACTTTACTCCTTTTCCAAAATATACATAAAACCCTTGAACTCTTGACTCGGTATGCATATTTATGATTCAGAATCTTCTGGCAAAAAAATGGTCATAACTGTTATGTAGAAGACATAATACTAAAGTAATCTTTTAGCTCCGAAGTCTTATGAATATGCACAAAGCGAAAATTGAAATCTGGGCAAGAAAACAAAAGCACCCATGACAATTTAGAACCAGGATAGAGAACAGAAATAGTGATAAGTAACTTGCCTTAATTCTATATGACCTAGGCCGGAGTTCCTTTCGGATCTCAACCATCTTTTGCTCATCCCGATTCAATCTCATTGACATTAAATATGGGTGCAAGAGCCCTGGAGTGTCAAACATCTTAGTCTTAGCTGGCAAAACTCCTGCAATTCTCAAGATCCCTAGTGTTGTCCCAGGAATTGGAGCTTCTGTCAGCTTGGTAACTTTAGCTCCTTGTTTCTTTGCAAAAGCATTGATCAGAGTAGACTTCCCTGCATTTTGAGCCCCAATCACCCACACATTCCCACGAGGACCAGCCAAATCCTTCACGAAGGACAACAAATTCCTTACACCTAAATCCTTCCTTGAACTGACCAAATAAACCCCATTTAATTTAGGTGCTCCTCCAGATCTTGAACGGTTTCGAACCCATCTATCTAATCTCGTAGGAGAAACCTGGGAGGGAAGTAAATCAACCTTTGTTGCCACAAGAACAAGCTTCGGCAGCTTCTTGGCCCGCTTGGAGTTGTCCTGTATTCTTTCCAATGCTTGAAACAAGGATTTCACAGCAACCCTAGGGAATGAACCATCAAAATCAACACAGTCCACAACCATTACAACAACAGTAGCACTGCCACTTCCAGAAGGGTTCATCAGCCGCGTCGAAATCAACCTATTGAAATCAAAATCAGGTATCAAATTCTCCGCCGTCTGGTTCTTCACCTGGCCATAGTTTCTCAAGGAATGACACCGAGCACACACAGTGACTTCTTCTTTCTCCCTGTTAGCCTCCTTAGCCATCCTCTTCTTCTCAGCTTTGGATACCTTCTTCCTCTTTACCTTTTCCAAGTACTCCTCAGTGATGTTACCATACCCAACCCCAGCAGGTTCAAACCCATCCAATTCCAACTTCTCATCATCTTCACCCAGTAAATTAGCTTCCCAGTCATCAGAATCCCAGTCAATCTCGTCTGTTAATCTCTTACTCTCTTCTCCAAGCTTAATTTCACTTTCATTCAAAAAACCCACTTCACCGTCATCTTCTTCTGCATAATCACCAACATCATCATCATCAAACAAATCATCATCCTCTTCAGAAAACTCTTCCACTTTCACCGTCTTTGGTTGGTAATACCCTAGAAGGTCAGGGTCCTTATCTTGCATGAAGACCCCACAACCAGGACAAATGGGTCCTCTAGCTTCATCTTCATCTCTCCCCTCACTCAGCAATGGGTTTCTACTATCTCTCCTAGTGGCTTTGGCGTGAGTGAAGTCACCTTTCACAGCAAAAGCAATCAAGGGCGGGACTTTCTCAAAGTGCTTGCTATTATCTACATTCGACACGCATAAAACGCAATCGGGGCAGTGAAAAAAAATAAAAAATCAAAATCAAAACGATTGTAGACTGATAAAGCGAAAAGGATTGAACTGACTAATTAATCGAGGGACTTACCTGAGAAATGACGAAAACTTGGAAGTGCACGCTCTTGTGTACTGTTGTTGAAGATGACAAGCTTGGTAGAAGGAACAACACTTGTAGACAACAACATAGCCATGGCTGTGAGGAATGCGAGAGACAAATTTGTCCCAAGCGCTAATGCTGAGAAGAGTGAAGCGGGTAAGGCAAGAGTGTTGAGAACGTTAAAATTTAATAAAACTGATTTTTATGATTTTAAAAAAGGAAAAAGAAAAAAAAATTGTCTTTTAACAATTTTTTTTGAAAACTTTTTTACATATACGTCGATTTATGATTCGTCCGTTTCAAATATTTTTTTAAAGATAAATTCAAACATACCAACCAATAAAATGATAACACATATTCTGTTGTCAAAAAATTGTTAAAAAAAGTTGTCAAACTATCATTGTACTTTAAAAAATTATTACCTTTTAAATGGCTTATATTATTGCCAGGATTTTTTTTTTAAAGAAATTAGGTAATTTTTTTTTTCAATATCATGCAAATGGATATATTTAAAAAAAAAAAATCCATTTTGGATAAACCTGCTTTAGGGCATGATTCTAAAATGAAAAATTCCTGCATCTAAGCATGATCCTGGACTGACAGTGAAAAAATCTACTTTGAAGTAGTACATCAAAGCGTGTTTTCGATTTCTTTTATTTTTCAAAGGAAGTATTACATTGAAATTCGCTTTGTATGAGTTTGATTTTGAATTCTTTTTAATTTTAGTTTTTTGTAAAGTTTTAATATTAATTTTCGAATTTGGATTTTTAATTGGGTTTTAATTTATCTAAATATTTAGTACGAAAAAAAAATAGAAATTTGCTTACGCTTTTATAATTTTAAATAAATTTTTGTATTCAGTTTAATTTACATCTTCTTTTCAATTGTGCTGTCTATTAATTAAAATAAGTTGAATTCTTATTTGTAAAATATAAAATAATAAGACTGTGATAAAAAATAAAAGATAATGTTGAAGAATCATAAAGAAAGCAAAATTTAAATAAAGTGGAAATTGATTTAAAAATAAAATAAAAAAATTAAAATTAAAGAAATATTTATTTGTAAAAGTTCATCTCACAAAATCCTCTTATATTTTGTTGTGTAGGTTTTATTGCTGTGACTGAAGTCGTGTGTAAATGTGTGGCAAGATTATCATCATTATTTGTGTGCCATACACAAATACTCATTAGTTTCTAAAAAAGAAAATAACTTTAAAATCCCACTAAATTAGCTTATTAATTATTTGTTTTGTTTGCTAAAATGTAACATTTGAACCTCCAAGTCGATTATGTAATAGAAAAGAAGACATGAAAGGAAGGAGCACAAATAAAAGCGCAAATTTCCAAAAAGAAATATTTTCCATTTTTATCTAAAATATTTGCTCAGTTAATTTTTGAATTTAGTATTTAAAAAGGAGAGTGAACATTTTCTTTTTGGTTTCTTGTTGACAAAAATATCCTACAATTTGATCACGTTTTCGGCGCGCAGAGTCCCTCCATCTTCGACTATAAAATGGGCTCACCTCTCTGTGTAGTTTCTTCGAATCCAAACCAAAAACTCAAAATCAGGAAGAGAGCATGGCGCCAAAACGAAAACCTTCTTCTCCAATCTCCATCGGTGATTCTTCAAACCCTAGAATTCACAACATGATTCAATGCTCATTGCTAACTTCGATTCTCACCTTTCCATTGCGCAGGTAACTGCGAGGTTACTGTCGAGGCCACTCGTTTCACCTGTACCTCCGACTCAAACGCCGTCGTAGTCTCGCTTCCCCGAAGCGGCAAGGTCAAAGTGTCAGGTATTGCTAAAAAAATATGAAACGCAGGCCGTTTGAGTTTGTTCGATTTGATTAACGGTTTTAACTTATGCTCCTTTAAGCTGCAGTTGTTGAAAACCATGAGAACGCTTCTGAGGATTTTAGATCCGGTGATAAAGGTATAATGCTACATTTACGCGTGATCTGTTTTTACATTAATCTTGCTTAATTAATAGTAACTCGTAAATAATAGGTATCATGTTTACAATGTTTGCTATTTGGGTTATGATTTTATAGAGCATGAGTTCGTGCTGGTCAGTCCAAAAGATGCTGATTCTGTTAGTAAATCCTACCTTCAGGTAACAATCTCGTCTCCATACCTATTTAGGATCTAATTGGATGAATTGCTTATCGTAAGTGTTTATTATTCGACCATTTGTGTCAGTTCTTTCTACAATTGGAGAGTGTGGTGCATGACTCATTGGGACTTGGGTCCACTCTTTGTTTTAGTGATATTGTACGTGACAAGATTGATTTTATATCAATTTGTAGACAGATCATGCAAGTCAGTTATCAAGAATTGAAAACTACAAAAGATTCAATCTTGAATTTATCGATGACATGAAATAGAAACAAGTTTACACAAAGGAACTTCATCCTTTTACACTGGATAGCCCAGTCACAATAAAGCTAATTTTCGAAGATGAAAAAGACTAAAACAAATAAAAAGAATATTTATAGACTTTGTGTAACACAGAAGGCTGACAAACTCTGTGTCACCCAGCTTATACAAAGGAGGCTTAATTGCTATTTTTAAACTCTTTCCTATAATAGCTCGCCAAATCTTTTCCTTACCTGGAACAGTGTTTTGTGTAACATCATTCTTATTTTCATATTCGTTTCCAAATAATTATGCAGTATGTCATAAGATAAGTCTAATAGTGCGTTTGGATACCTTCAGAATCCGGCTGACTCCCACAAAACTACTAAAAAACATGAATTTTCTCCCAAAACTGACATGGCAAACGCGCTATAAATAAGCTGTAAACTATTTCGAATGAAATATCACGACTCATTCACTTTTCTAAATACTTTGAAAATTTATAAATTTTGGGTAATAAATTAACCTCCTTATTTTCCCTATCTGAAATGTGCCTGTAAATGGGTTTGCAGGAAGTATTACAAATGTACAGGACAGAGCTACCTGGAATGAATTATGCCGCAAATACTGGAAAACAATCCAAGTTTCTTGAGAGATGTGTAACTAATGGGTATTAACCTCTTATTCTGCATCTTTTGCTTGCATGTTCATAATGCTTCCTTGGTTCTCTTGCTTCTAGTTCATTGACTGTGATGATTTAATCAGAATATACATTCACAGTTTTTCTTTTATTTATTATTGTGAACTTGTTTTAACAGTAGGTTTTGTCTAGCAGGAAATACCGAACCCTACTGGTAAAATCCACTCGTGTTGGAAATTCAGGAAAGGTATATATATTTGCTAGATAACTAAGTAACAGATTGGAGCACGTTTTCTGTCAGTGTTATATTTCTAAGCGGACATGCCAGACGATATTCATATCCTATAAATTAAAATTTTGGATATTTGCTTTAGTATGTTTACCGTTTACAAACTATAGTAAACACGTATCAATTTCTTAAAGAGAAAGTGTGATGTAAAAAACTTAGCCCTGAGATGCTGTACTTTTGAAGCACAACATATCTATATCTTAAAGCGAAAACTTGACAGTTTTAGCTCTGAGATTCAGTGGAGTGTGTTGGACTGGTAATCAAATCACAGAATATATTTAATCTTGGAATGTTCTACAAACAAGTTGACACTGTCTCAATGATTGCCCTGATCGATCTTTGCCAATAATTCTCCCTTTTCATCTTTAGAAACCACCACACATAGAAATAAAATGGTTAAAACTTTTCTTACCATCTTCTAATGTGAGTATATAACGAAGCTTAGCAGTGGAAATTAGAGAAGTATTGTAGTTATGCATTATTACATCCTAAATTACGATTAACCGATGTTTGACAGGTTATAGCCGCAATCACATACCAAATCATCCCTGCAGATACAGAATTTGCAGAGGTCCCACTTGCAGCTGTCAATGCAATCCATCAACGAAAGGTCTTTCCTACATTTTACATTTTTCTTCTTTATTCCCCTTATGAAAATGTCTCATTTAGAGTCAGCTTTAAAAATAAACTTGCAATGATTAATCACAAAAACATTTATATGGTATTGATTACATGACTAAATAAAGCTTCTGGTTTAGCTCCAATTGTAATATGCTTGTCTTTCTCCTTTTTATCTCACAATAATGTTCAGTAGAGAATGAAATTAAATAGTGAAAATTTACACGGTCATTTAGTTTATAGGTATTTGTTGTTTTGGAAGTTACCTGAATTTTAATGTTAAGCTAAGGTAATTCTTCTTTGGGTGTCAAATGATATACTGTGTTTGGATGTCGTTTGTTCTCATTTAAGTGTATAATTGTTTTGATCTTGGTAACTTATAATGCATGATAAGCCTTTTCCTAATTCTCTTTCTCATGTCATCTGTTGTCTGTGTTTACATGTGTGCTCGTTGTAATATGGTTCAATTGAGGTTTCTATCTTAGTCATTGGTTAATATCCTGCAGGGTTTTGGTCATTTATTGGTTCTGGAGCTACGGAAAAGACTTCAAAGTGTTGGCATTCGTTCTATTTTATGCTGGGGAGACAAAGAATCAGAAGGGTTTTGGTTTAAACAGGTAATTTATAAATAAGACTTCTCTGGAAGCTTGAGCAGATCATACAGTCATTTTTGGTTTATTCTATAAATGGTTGATATTTCATTTCTGAGCCTAGAATACTTTATTGATATGCGATCATCCTAGTGGTCCTGTAAAAGATGCTCCCTTAGTTCTCTGATGTTACCGTGTTTCATATTTTGTATTGCAATTACAGGGTTTTGTAGAAATAGCACAGGTGGATACCAAAGGAAGGGCCCGCAGATTACCTGTAAAAGCTGATATTCAGAAATCATTATGCTTTCTTGGTGGTTCAACTCTCATGGTTTGCCACGTAATGAAAGAATGCTTAGCCGATGAGGATAACACTACGAAGTGTCTCCCTTCACAGTTTCATCAGAATTCCTTTACACCTGCCATTGCTGAAGATGAGCAGCTGAAGATTTCAGGTAAGTTACACGCAGATTTGAAGTTTCTAGATAAATGTTTCCGTAGAACAACAACAGGTAAAAGTCAACATAAATCTTTGGTGAAAGATGAATCTTCCGAAGAATATGACAAACTGAGTGGTAGTGCATATATTAGTATCTCCCATATTTCTACATGTGAATATATAATTTATAATTTAAATGATTTCCTTTCTGTGTATGAAAAAAGGTAGTAAACATAATATCTTATATAGGGGCTATTTAATGTTTTTATGTATTTTTTGTTGTAACCTCTTACTCTATGAACAGGATCTGACAGTCGTAACCCTAAGAAATTCTGTAGTAGTATTGCTCCATTTGCCCAAGTAAACGATGATAGACAAGCCACTGGTTCGGAAAGTTCACAGGATGGAGTTGGTGCTAATGTGAATTATTGTTCTCAATCTACAAAAGGTGCGAAGAGGACCTGGGAAGCCTCTTTATCCTCATTGAAGTCAAAAAGAGTGAAGGGGAGCCAGCTGGTTGACAATCAATCAGGTTCTAGCTGCGGTTTTATCTTAGAGACTGATGAGGCCAATCCCTGTGTTGTAGAGGACCTCTACGATCCTTCGATTACAGATGGTTCTGAAAAATGTGTCGATAATTATTTACATGTTGAAGCTCCTATCAACATGGAAGCTCCGTCTACTAAACAATGCTTTAGAATTATGTTGATGAATATCGCTGATGATGCTAAGAAAACACAGCTTACAAAGGTATGTTTAATTACCCAAGCATTTTATAGATGTTTTGATAAATTGAAGAGTAACATTTTTTTGACTGCCCTTGAGAGACCTGGGTTCTTCTTTTCGACTGTATTGCCATTCTCTTCTCCACGATCGAAAAAGGGTCTAATTTTAAGCTTTCTAATTTTTTCTTGTAACAGGATAAAACCTGGAAATTAACTAACACGATGAGTTCTGGATGTTATTTTTAAGTTAACACTGTTAAACATTTCTTCTATGCATAGGTGATTGAAGACCTTGGTGGAACTGTATCCACTTGTGGAAGTATGACCACACACGTTGTCACAGGAAAAGTGAGAAAAACTCTGAATTTCTGTACCGCCCTTTGTTCAGGGTAGGTTCAAAATAATATTTTCAAATGCTAACTTGCTTATTGTCATACTGAAATTTTAAGTTGAGATATAGTTTTAATATGAACCTAGTTGAAATCTTGGCATCTTGATTTGTGAATAAATTTCTGGAATTGTGTTCGAAATAGCTTCTAATCAAATTGAGCTATTGAAAAAATGGAATAGCCTAAAAGAGAATTATATTTAAATATGCAAAAGATGTTTTTATAATGTGGTTATGATTTTGTTCATATTATTCATCAACATGTCTACTACATTTTTCTATGTATTACTCGTGATGATTATTTATGACAAGGAATTATTGTTGACTACACAGTGCTTGGGTGATCTCATCAAGTTGGTTAAAAGAAAGTTTTCGTGAAGGCAGATTTGTTGGTAAACTGGAGCAAACTTTTTTGTTTATATCCAATTATTATTATTATTATTATTATTATTATTATTATTATTATTCAGATAGCATACTCACTAATTTTTAAAATTGAATCTGCAGATGAAATGCCTCATATACTGAACGATACGGATTATTCGCTGAAGTACAAATGTGATTTAAAAAGTGCAGTTTTACGGGCAAAAGCTAGCTCTCATACATTGTTCAAGGGATATAATATATGCATTGCAGCTCATGTTCAAACTCCCGCTAAAACATTGTCTGCAATTGTCATGTCCGCAGGTGGTAATGTAAGTCCGATTATTTTTTAATGAAACCTAAATTTAAGCAGACCTTAAACAATGCTGCATGTGTTATTTCTTATCATTTCGACATGTTTAAAGCGTGAAACATCTAAAACAATAAATTATGGTCACATGGTATCCAAGCTTTTAAAAATGTCTATCTTTCGTACATGATAGTGTACGTTACATTTCAGGCTTCTAATTTGGAGGCAACTGTAGAGAACATTTTCCACCTTCGGTATTTTCAAAAAGCTTCTTCATAAAATTAATTCAGTTAATCTAGTTTCAGAAATTAGCTTCCAGGTTTCTTAATCGAGGTGATGGCACACAGTTTACTTATGTTTTCTTGCAGTTCTTTCTACCCGTAATGTAGGATTTTGACAATAATAGTATAAAATTCTGACAAATTCTGAATGTATAGAGAAGAAGGGTATTGCATGTGTGGGCATTTAAAAAATGTTGATTTAATTTAATTTTGTATTAGGTGATTAGTAGAGTGGAGAAAGTAAAAGAAACATCAACAACAATCTTTGTGACGGGCGAAGAAGACACGGAAGAAGCAATGGTAGCCGCAAAGAAAGGGATCCGAACTTTCGGTTGCGATTGGTTTATGAACTGTGTCATGAGACAAGAACTTGACTTAGAAGCCCCCCAGTTTGCTGAGACCTTATAAGTATGTCACATGCTTTTATCTTTTATCTTGTGCATAACAATTTCTCAATTTCAGTCATATAAATATCATTAGGTTTAACACATACCGTAGATAACTGACTCGTTGTTGAGGTAGGGTTAGGATTGCAAACGAATTAGACTACTTTTATACCTTTTCCTTTAAATCTACTTTTTTTTATTATGTTTTATCTAGGTCAGCTTGCAGATCTTGTATTTCAGTTTTCTTAAAATTAATAAATTTCAGTTCACTTTTAATAGATATCTAATTGATGATAGATATTATGTGTAAATGTTAATAATACCAATTACTTATCCATCTAAAATATTAATAAATTGTATTATTCTAATGAATGCATTAATGTGAATCATTGAATTATATGTTAACAGTGGACCGAAATTGTCTAACTTTATAAAATCGAAAGACTAAATATAAAATTAAAATTTTGAGGGAGCAAAATGATAGATATGCCAAATCATGGGCTGAAGTGAAGGATTTGCTTTAAGTTTACCATCTTTTGTGTAAACACAGTTTTATTTGGTATTAAGCTACTTTATTCTTATAGCAATCTATAATTTTTTGTAACGATTTCATAATTCATTCATTTATTTTATTTATTCTTTTTCTTTTATTTGTCTTTTATTTATGAACAAATTATAGAAAACATGGGTCGAAATGAAATTTGTTATTCATCATAATTGAGTTTGTGAGAAATTGAGGGACATTTTTTCCTCCACCTCCATAATCAAAGTTAAAAGTTATTTTTAATCTTATCTTTTCCTTCAAAGCGCACCCGCTCATCACCATCTTCCATACTATTTCCACAACCTCACACACCCTTCTCACTCCATCGCGTTGCATCCCCGTTCTCCATCTCATTTCAGGTTTTTCTTTCATTTTTTTCCCTCATAAATCGCGGCAGGGCTATCGTCAGCATTCACGACGCCGGACCATGCGACCGATGTTTGCCCACCAAGATTCCTTCACTAATGTCTTTTTTTTTTTTATATATATTTCGAAATGTATTTGTTATTTTAGATTTTCGATTACAGAATTTAATAAAATTTTTTATTTTCAATATTTTCAATACTGCAATCCAGAATATAAAATAAAAAAAAAATACATTTTGCATAATTTGAATTCATAAACAAATGTAAATTTTGCATTTTGAATTGAATATTTCGAAATTGAAAATTTGTATTTCGAAATACAGTTTTTATATACCAAAACAATTCTAGATCGCGTTTCCGCAACTCAAAAATAGAAGATGGTCAAAGTGGAGTTTTAAAATGTATGGAGATGTAGGTGTTGTTCCATATTTAGAAATATTGTCTAGACTGACAATAAACTTGGACTAATGCATTTCATCAATGTACATGTATTTCATCCTGGACCTCATATTTTCTTCTTGCACCTCCATAAGAAAAATTGAGAAGCCAAATCTATCCTCATCTTCTCTCTTCCTGCAAGCCCTTCATTGCATAGAGTATGGCCATAATTCATTCAAGGTGTGCCCCTTCATTCTTCCTGCAATTCCACACAGTTCATTTTAACTTTAAAAGATACATTTCAAACTATATAACTAGAAATGCATTTTTTGTTTTGCATTCTGATCCGAATTGTAAAAAATTAAATTTCAAATTGTATAATTTAAAATACAGTTTTTGTTCCAAAATATAATATTTCAAAACATTATCAAATTCTATTGTTTGGAATTATAAAAAATAAATAAAATTAGAATTTTAAAATATATGGAAATGCAGCAAGAAATTATGAAGGCGCACGCTCTAATGTATATAAAAATAGGGAAAACAAATTACGTATAGTGACGACTTCTATAAAAATAATTTTTAAAATAACCACTTTATTTTTTATAAAATGATATTTGAATTATCTATTTTGAAAATATTTTAAAATAAGTTGTTCAAAAATTTTAGAATAGAATTTTAAAAATAAGATTTCCAAAAGAAAAACACCGCCTTTTCTAAAATAAGCTTTTTTGAGTAGTTAGGTCTTGTTCATTTGAGTGTATTTGAAGGAGAGTAATTGAGTGAATTTGAGAGGATTTGAAAGTAATTTTTTTTTGTTTATTTGAATGAATTTGAAAATAAACGATAGTGGATTTTTAAGTAAAGTTTTTGAGAATTAGTGTAGGATTTAATTTATGTGATAGATTAAAAAATTTACTTTCAAATTCACTCTCACTTGTCTCTAAATCTATTCAAATAAATAACAAAAAAATTTATCTTCAAATCCTCTCAATTACTCTCTCTCAAATCCACTTAAGTAAACAGAAACTTAGTAATAATAGAGATAAAAAATCTTATCCATTCGAAGCACAATCGATTTAGGTGATGTTTTGGTCCGCAAGGCTCAATACTCGTAAGAGGTCATTGTTAACCATACTTAGACCTATAAATAGTTACAAATATCAAGTCAACGTTCATCGACACTTGGGACATCTCGATTCATCGGCCCCAAATGTCAATTATTTTAAATTTTTGTTTACAAAGAATACAATTATTTCGTTAGCTTAAATTATTACATTGAAGTTAAAACATTCTGAAAAAAATAGGAGAAGACAGACATAATAAAATGTTGAAAAAAAAGAAAATAAATTTATAAATTTTAATAAATTACATTTTAATTTTTGCATATTTTGTTAGCTTGCCTATTTTTATAGCGTATTGTGTAACATGTTGGATTCCTGAGCAAGTGAGTATGCATTATTTTGAAGAGTTAGTGATACATTATTCCATTTTATTTTATTTAAACTTTCACTTTGTTATCTTAGTCTCTTCTCTTCCTCACTCTTTCAACAAGTCTAATTATAAGCTAATAGTCCCTTCATATTTACCCCATCCTAGCCCGAATATTAAAAACAACCATGTTATTATAAAAGTTAATTAATAATATTTTTACTAATTTTATTTAAAATATTGTTCTTAGATTACTTTTTATTGAAAACTGTTTCGATTTACGGAATTGAGGTCAAATATTTTCTTTAATACAGTCTTTCAGCTTCAAGTACATATTAAAACTTCTCATTTTTACTTCAAACTCTCTAATGTTAAGTCAAACTAAAAGTTATATACGAAAGGAATTTTGATGTTAAAGTCAGTAAGTGTTTAACAATATTAATAATATATATGCAAATAATAGAACCAACCTACCATAATATCATAAATTTGTCTTTATAGATTTCGAGATGAACTTCAGATTAACATTGGTTTAATTACAACACAATTGGTAATGATCTTACTTAGGTTTAACATAATTATTCTTAGCGTTAACTCCGGTTCAGTCCGATCGGTCGGTTCTCCAATTGGTTCCTTTGAAGTCATAGACTGAAAGAATAATTTGATTCCCCGACTAATTAGACAATTATATTATACAAAACTAATAAAAAAATTATTAAAACTAAAGTTTCAATCAAATTAATATTATTTTTAAATGTCATTAAATAAAATAAGGTAAAATTTCTTTATATTTTAGACTAACTTTTTTATTGGTACATTTAATTAAGTGTAAGTGCTAAATTCGCTTTTTTATCAAAACTTTCTTATTCTTTCACTTTTCAAGTTTTTGAGGTTGGTTCTCATTGTGTTGTGTTACAACAATTTCACACAACACCATGCAATAACATTTTTATAAATTTTGTATTTACCACATAAACTAAAACGACATTATGCTTCTTTTATTTGGTGTCTTGAGACCATAACCATGGTTTAAGTTTTATAACCTCATTAAATTAGTTTTGTAGTTATTAAATCCTTATTATAACTTTTCTCTTAAAAATCTAATATACTCACTACATTAAATTAAAGCACTTATACCAAACTATTTAAGTATTAATAACTAATATAAATATTAATATAGTTGATATTAATAAATTATTTCCTATAACCCGCGTCTTGTGGCCTGCGTTTATAGATTCTGTGGACTAATCTTATAATGTGAACATATTTAAGGAATAAGGAATTGACTTACATTTTACTATTCGTAATTGAATTTTGTTAAGTAAAGGAGAATTTTGAGTCATCTTGAGTTTTAACATTTATTTTTTAAACTAAATAATTTCAAAATAATTCTTATGTGAACTCTTTACTTTTTATTTCATTAGACTAATCACACGTAAAGCTTGATTCAAATAAAAAAAAACAAATTCCTACTAATTGAAACGTTATTACCAATAATGTTATCAATTAAATGCGTGCACACACTAAAATAAATTGGTTACTTTTCTATTTATCAAACTCAGATTGATTTTTGAATGCCTCCAATATGAATTAATCTTTGACTTAGTTATTTTTAATTGCACTTAAGAGATATTCATGACGCTCACACACACTTAGGTAGAATTAGTCCTTTTTTTCTCTTAGGTTTGATCTTTCAACTCTACTTTTTTATAGTAATCTTTTTTTCTTTATCACATTTCAAAATTACTTCATTCCTTCCCATGTTAAATTTATCATAATTTTCAGCATATTTCATTGCCATGTATTTAACCATAGGCACAACCAAAGGAAAAATAAAAGTAACTAACTAGATTTGCTAATCAAAACCCTTTGAAATGTAAATTTAAACTGAGATTTTATTCAAAAAGTTGGGTTAATTCCAAATAGAAAACACACACAAGCTTTTAAAAGGGTAGAAGAAAGTGTTGAAGATGAGAACTTTTTGTGTCTAATTTTACAAAGATCCTTTAGAAGAAAAAGTTAAATTATTTATTGAATGCGATTTGTCTATAGTAGTTGCCCTCCAAATAGGGTTGCTTCATGCACTATAAACATTGATTGATACATTTTCAACCTTTAATAACTTTTGCCTTCTCTTTAAGATTGAGCCAAATTATCGAACATTCACGTAACGAAATTAATTGTATCTTTATTAACCAAACAACACCATCGCCCTTTTAATTTTCCCCCACTAAGAAGGCAACTATATATAATAAACAATATAATTAATTAATAACCAAAATAGAAAGATGCCACATCCAATTTCATCTCACCATCTAACCAAATCTCAATACAAAAGATGAAAGTTACCCATCATGCCCATCACAATATTTCAAACCTGTCATAAACACAAAAAGCTAAAATAACTAGAACACATATTTATCTAAAATCACCTTGCATTTTTAAACATTTTACAATATTAGTAAGTCACAAGTCAACTCCTTGAAAATGGTAAAAGAGAAAACGCTAGAAGGAGGGTTTGAACCTCCGACCTTGTGGTTAACAGCCACACGCTCTAACCAACTGAGCTATTCCAGCTTTCGATTTTTTTATATTAAATAATGTATTTATTAAAAATAAAAGAAGGTTAGAGAAACGAAAATGGCAACGACAAAACGGCTCCTTTCAGCTGTTGTTATTCCTAACGTGTATTTCAGTTTCGAGTGAGTCGTCTCTCTCATTTTTTTCTTTTCTCCTTTTCTCTTGAATTCCTCTCACCACACTCTTACATTACATACACAGCCAACCAAACCAAACAATATATAAACAACAACATTCTAATCGCATCGCATCACATCACATGAACCTTCCACCACTTTGATCTCTCGCAGTTCCACCGATGGCGGGTGCACTCTCCCATAGACAATTCCAGCACCAACCACCATCCTCCTTCTCGCGCCTCCTCCTCCTCCTCACTCTCCTCCCGCTCACCCTCGCCTCCATCGCTTTCGTCCTCCAATGGCGCGGTGGCGTCACCGACCCCCTTACCCGCTGGTCACCCGATCAACCCCAGTTTCCCGGCATGTCCTTCACCGATTCCACTCCCTCTCGCCGCACCTCCGATTGTACCAACCCCCTTTCCCAGTCTCTCAACCCCTCTTTCCCCTACTTCCGCGACTGGAACTTTGATTTTTCCCCCCACCTCTCACCTAAGGTCCTCTACCCTGTCATAAACCCTTCGTCTTACCACTACCATCATCATTATCATCGTTCTTTAGCGAATTTCGGATTTCTGATTCTCCCTTGTTGACTCTTTTAAATTTTGGAATTCGTTCAGATATGTGTCACCACGAGCACCTCCGCTGGGTTGGAGCAGACGCTGCCGTGGATCTTCTACCACAAGGTCATCGGAGTCTCCAGCTTCCTCCTCTTCGTCGAAGGGAAGGCTGCGTTGCCTAATGTCACTAGGGTTTTAGAGAGCATTCCCGTGAGTTAGTTTTTTTGTTATTTTTTTATTGTTATCCGGGGATTCGTTTTTTTTTTTTGGATCTTTGATTGGAATTTGAAACGTGTTTTTGTTTTTTTGAATCAGGGGGTGAAGGTTGTGTTTAGAACGAGGGAGTTAGAGGAGCAGCAAGCTAAAAGGTATTTTGTTTTGTTCCACTTTTAGACTTGTTCTGGATTGAAAAAGTTTTTCTTTTACTGTTTGAGTGGCGAGAGTTTTTTTCAAACGAACTTATTGCGCGTGGTTTTTGAATGCTTTTTTTCTTTTGTTTAGATGGTGTTGACTGTTTTATTAAGTGCACGTCTGTGCTGGTGGTATGTTTTTTCTGAGTTTGAAGTTCGAGATGCGATCTGGATCTGGTCTGTGTATAGTTTGTTGATACGGATCTTTGGTTGTGGTTTTTGTTTAAATTATTCTGTAGATTTGTGGTTAGTTTGTTGATGGAGATCATTGGTAGAGGATTGAGCTTAGGTGATCCACTATATCACTGTTTGTGTTGTGGATTGCAATAGTTATTGCATCTTTTAGAAATTCTGTTCTGGCTTGGTTTTTTTTTTTTTTAATCTAAATCTAAATGTATGCCTATTTGGTGACATAATGATGGGATTCAGAATATGTATATGATCAAATGCTTGTCTTGGAAGATCTTGCTGGCATATGAAAAAATTGACGTCACCAAGGTTCTGATCCACATAGAAATTCTTTCCCATTTTATCCTTTGTTACGAAATCCACCATGGCTAAAACAGTTAAACTGTTTCGGTCAAATGATTCTTCGACCTCAGATCAGGGCTTGATCTGTCAAGTGCTCTCTATTGCTTTGATTTTTGTTTGAAATAATATTCCCATACTTGTTATCGTGTAATTCTCAGACATGAAACCTTTTCTATGAATTGTCTAGTTTACCCTTCAGTGGGTTTTAGTTGTGAAGAACATCATAGCACTAGTGGGAGCCAAGTATTCTGAATCTTGCTCTCTTTTATATAGAATAATGGATAATGGATAATGAAGTACTGAACACCTTAAAGGGATGGGGTAGGTTTAAAATATAAAATTCATCATTGGGGGGTTCTTATTTCACACACAGCGTAAGATATTGAGATCAGTAATTTGCTATAATCTTCGTAGGTTTTTTATTTGTATGGAGTTTCTGGAATTTAAGATTACATGCTAAAGTTTAACACAACGATTTGTTCCTTATTTGCGTATTTCCAATGTCTGTTATCTATTATTTCAGCCGAATATGGAACGAGACTTGGTTGGCAAGCTTCTTCTACAAACCATGTAACTATGAGTTGTTTGTGAAGCAATCTTTGAATATGGAAATGGCTATTGTCATGGCAAGGGTATTGTGATTTCTTTTACTGTATTAATCATTATCATACCTTCAGTTTTGTAGTTTACTTTTTTTTTTATGATTTTCTTTTTCTGGATGATATTTTTTTGTTTAGGATTCTGGAATGGATTGGATCATCCATCTGGACACTGATGAGCTGATGCATCCAGCAGGAACCCCGGAGTACTCTTTAAGGCAGTTATTAGCTGATGTGCCTGGAAATGTTGATATGGTCATTTTTCCTAATTATGTGAGTGCAGGAATTTTATTTTGATCCTGACTGTAGTATTTGATATTAGTTGATCGAATTGTATTCTTTTTGCCCTTTTGATATTCATTGATGATTTTAAACATGGTTATGAAATGTTATTTGTTTCAGGAAAGCAGCGTGGAGAGAGATGATATCAGGGAGCCTTTCAGTGAGGTATTTGTTTAAATAGCTTACCTAAGTTTTAAGCCAGTGTATCATCTATATTTAAATCTAAATGTGATACAGTCAACACGATGTGTTTCCATCTGCTAGTGATGCGAATTGTAGATTGTATCTCTTTTGGGCATGACTTGCATAGTGATCACCGGAATCGTTTTGGAATTGTGTATGAATCACGATTTTTGGCTGCATCACTTGATTATGGTGTGTAAGTTTTGCAATGGCAAGTTTATGCTCCAAGGGTTGTCGGGTCTGCCTGGAATGGCACTTTTCACTTCCGAAGTTGAAGAAAATGACAGCCGCAGTGAGCAAATCATGTGCTGTGTATTTCTAACTTCTGTTCCTCTCATGACTGTACTTGTATTTAGCCTGTCAGAAAAATGAAATGACCTAATTGACAACTTAATGAACCGTAAACGACAGTGTTATACAGAGACTTATATTTACATATTGTGTGTCTATTGTAGTTTTATCTGCAAGTCATACTGTGGTTCAACTTGGACTTTGATTTGACCATCATTTTAACTTTGATGTCTAGTATCAAATGAAAGAAGTATTGAATTGATATGATTATTGCTTTTATTAATTACTGTTTAATGTCTGTTTATGATAATGTCTTTTGTAAAAACAGTAAAATCTATTAATGCTTATTATAACTTCTATTATACTAAAGCTGACATGCATATGCATTCATACCCAGGAGAGGAGTTCCGTATGTGTTTTACAAGAACCTTTTATGGAATGTTTACAGTGCAGAAATGATGTATTTTTAGCCATGAAGATGCGTTCTTTAGAATTTTATACTTTATTACAAGAGTATTTTAACTTCTAATGTCTATTGAATAAAAGTGAGGCAGAAGCTAACTTGGTAGGATCGAGTGATTCAAAATCCAACCTGTTAATACAGTTTAGGGCCTGTTCGGACAAACTTTTCCATAAAGATTTCTAGAAGAAAAAAAGGAAATGATCTTGTAGCCTTTTCGCTAATGTTGTTCGCTGTACCAACTTCTTTATCCTTTTCGAAATCAAATGTGTTATTGACACATTTAAGTTGCATGTTATCATAGGTTTCAATGTTCAAGAAGAACTACGATCATCTTCCAAAGGATGTATATTTTGGAAATTATAAAGAATCAACCCGTGGCAATCCAAACTATTTTCTTACTTATGGAAATGGGAAATCAGCTGCCAGGATTCAGGATCATCTCCGTCCCAATGGTGCCCACAGATGGCACAACTATATGAAGACACCCAAGTACGTTGATCCTGCCTGTCATTAATTTATGAGTGTGTATTATGTAATACATGTGCATATGTATTCATTTTTAGTACCAACATGATTTCATTGTTAAGGGTACTTAGTACTGAATCTGCATTTATTTTGGAGTTTAATAAGTCTAGTTTACAAGTTGAAAGGTTAAACATAAAAAATTGAGTCGTCTATCATGTATAAATTACCCTATAATTATTTCGAGCTTAGTGTAGACTGTTTTGGTAGGTCTTATCTCAAATAAATTTCATACCATCATAGTGTGCTGAAAGTATTTCCTTGTGAATGTATTGCTGACTTTTCTTTTTCTTCTTGATCTTTTTCTGAAATACTTGGTAGTTGCTTATTGCTGTTAATTTCCTTATGTGAATACTTAATAGTGAAGAATGCATAATTCTGTGTATATATTTTACACTGATATGTATGCCAAATCTTTCATCAGAGAGATAAAATTGGAAGAAGCTGCTGTTCTGCATTACACCTACACCAAATTTTCTGATTTGACTTCAAGACGTGATCGTTGTGGCTGCAAGCCTACTAAAGAAGATGTTAAAAGATGCTTCATGTTGGATTTTGATAGATCTGTAAGTTATAGTTGCCGATTACACGCACTAGTTCATTGTAGTTATAAATTTTACCAGTTTTTTCTATGTTAAAAAGTAAATTATTTGTTGCAATTACATTCTTATATTCCAAAGATTATCTTATGGGTTTGACAATTTGATGTTTTTCTAAGCCCACACAAAGGTTTCTGAGTTGAATCTAGTCCAGAACTTTCGTTTTGTTGTTATTTTTTTGCATGATTTTGTGACATTCCCCGCTGAGTTTTCTCAGAAAAAAATTGTTCTTTTGTTGTTCACTTGTGAATCAGAAATACCCTTCCGTCCTTTTTATCCTTTTTATTTGTTCTTGGTGGCTTGCCTAATGACTTGAGTAGTTGTTTTTTCGTTATGTTTTTGTTCTTTACTTCCTAGCTTGTTGGCCTGTGTGGGTTAACACTGTATCGTTTATATTTTTTTAATCGGACACAACTCTTTTGTTTAGGCATTCATAATTGCTTCCACTGCAACTGAGGAAGAAATGCTTCAATGGTAAGTGGTGATATGAGAATTACTAGAGTTTTGATGGGGGTTCAGGGTAGTAAGCATCTGAACTATTTGTTCTTAATGGGCCTTTTCTTTCACGTAGGTATCGTGAACGCATTGTCTGGACTGATAAAGCACTTAACACGAGACTTATCAGGAAAGGCATCTTGACTCGTATTTATGCTCCCATGGTAAGTTCACATACATGGAATTTGCTTTCCGGTCTCTCTTAAAACAATTTACATGGTCAACATAGTTGTCAGAAACGGTATTCATCTTTCCACCTAAAACTTATCTTTGCAGATTATTATTCAAAGTTTGAGGGAATCTGGTGTGTTTAGCTCAGTGATTGCAAAAGCTACTCAAACGAATTTATCAAAAGAGAAGTTTTTAAAATCTGTTGACAGTAGCAATTCAACTAGGAATTCCAGATCAGATATGTTCTCTTCTAGAAAATTTGATGCCGGCAGGTTATCCCAAGCAACTGGTAGAAGAATTTTGAAAGTTATAGATGATTCACTGCCATCTGCAATCCCACCGTTGTCTCCACCAAACTACGATCATGCTGACCTGATTACTTAATTTTTTGACTGATTCCTTGCCATGGCCAGAAATTATTTTGAAGAGAATGTTAATTGTGAGGAAGAAAAAGACGATGATAGAAGCTCTTCTGGCTGTCACGACGGGCATTCCAGTTTTTTGGCTTCATGGGGTTTTTCCCGATCATTACCCAAGCGCTTATGTAAATTTCAGGTATAGATCGTAGCCTTAGTGTAGAAATCATACAAAGCAGATTTTGCTAACATTTTAAATTATTCTTTTTTACCTCTAATCTGTTTTTATTTCTTTCATCCCCTCCTATTTTTAGAGTCATTTGAGCAGATTGGATGCCATTGTATTGGAAATAGAGGCTGTTTGTATTTTTTTTATACCCATTGAGAGAGACAGTGATATATACAGAGGTTAAGATGTTTTTCCCCGGAAGTGGAAATGGTTCATGCAATGAAAAATGGATGAAAAATGTTGTAGATAGATTAGAATGAAATATGGGTTTGGTAGCATTCTATCGAATGTTGAAAAATGACACGTCTTAGTTTCACTTTCACTTTTAAGAAAAGTACTATTCAATTCTAATAACGTTTCCAATTCAAACTAATAAACTTGAAGTCAATTTTTGCGTTAAGCATATGAAAGTAATAACCAGTATCGGGAAAATACGTTATAGTTAATTGACAAAACGTAATATAAAAAATAATAAAATTAAAAGAAATCATATATTAATGTCAAAAACTTAAAATAACAATAAAACATAATGTAAATGTCCTAAATTTTTATTTATCTAATTCTTCTTTGTACTAATATAATTATCTTCTATTCTACCCAATGAAATATATTCCTTCTCATCCCCTTCAATGACATATATTCATAAATTTAGAATCAAAGCTATTAAACCTCATTTTGAATCTTCTCTTTATCCCTTCTTCCTCTTGGATTCAAGTTATATCTAAACTTTTTCAATAACTTATATCTAAACCTTTCTAAAAAGAGTACTTAGTTTCAATAACAAACCTATACACCTCTTTCTTTTATTGTTTGTTTTTCTTGCAAAAGATTTTACTTTTTTCAGCACTTCATAAACAATTGTTCAATTAAGAATGAGATCATAAAAAGAAGAAGCTCATTTCACTTATTTTTATTAGGTTAAAATTCGAATTTAGTCTTTATTTTTCTTGTGTCAATTTATTCAATACTTTTTGTTCAATAAGGTCTTTTTTTTGTCAATTTTGTTTAATTTAATTCTTTTTATTAAAGTTGTTTAAATAATTAACAAACAATGAATAATATATGTTATATATAAATTTGAGACTTTTTTTAATTTTTATTTTTTTTAATTTAAAAAAAAATGTCCATGTAGTATCGTGATAGGCTTAGTGTTATGTAAGTGTCATTGTGACATGTTTATATTCAATTTGGTTTTTATATTTATTATTTTTGTTCAATTTAGTATATATATTTTTTAAAATAGAGTAATTTTGTCTCTTTCTAAATTGAGATTAAATTTAATTTTTTAAAATTCATATTTTTTTATTAAATATTTTTGATTTAGGGGTAGAATTGGTTTAAAATTAAAACGAAAATTTTAGAAATGAGAATTAAAACCATTTGTTTAAAATTTTGTAACTATTTAATACTTTTATGTGATTTTTAGGTTAAAAATCAATTAAATAGTTTAACTTAAAAATTAATATAACTTTATTCTAAATAGGTTTAAACCTCTTTTTGGTCCCTAAGTTATGAGCGGATGTTCAGTTTAGTCCCCGCTTTTAAAAATGTAAACTTTTGGTTCCTAAGTTAAAAAAAATGTATCAAATGAGTCTTTTTTTGATGTTCATAGTCAAAGTACAAAGAGTAATCTAAAGTGCTGTTATTATTAAGAAACAAATAAGAGCAATCTAAAGATTTAGCAGTTGTTAAGAAACAACCAAAAACAGTATTTCAAGTCAAAAAATGACTCATTTGATACATTTTTTATAACTTAGGGATCAAAGATTTACATTTTTAAAAACGGAGACTAAACTGAACATCCGCTTATAACTTAGGGACCAAAAAGAGGTTTAAACCTTTTAAATATTGTGTTTTAATAAAAGTGTTATTTTCATTGTAATTCATAATATAAAATGTATTTGAAAACAATGTAATAAAAATCCATGTTAATATAATTTTAACTTTTTGGAAGTTTTTATACGATAACAACAATTTAGTTTAATTATTTAAAAACACACATTTTCAAAATAGTTATCATATCCCGTAATAGCCAACAAGTTAAAGAGTATTTATATTAATCTTTCTATTTATTTTATAGATTACTTTTTTTAGTTTTTGTATAATTTTTTCATGGTGAGATCAATTGAGAAAAAAAATCATCTTAATTTATTTTACCATACACTAAAATAGGAAAATTGTTCATTATTTTTATAGAATCATACAATAGATGACTTGTATGTAATGATGACTTGGTCATTAGATTTTTTATTTCTATGGAGGGATTCTGGTACTAGAAAATTTGTTCGAATGCTTGAACTTGAGTGTTGTTGGTTCTCGATTGAAAATTTGTTTAACATTGTACTTACAGAGTCGAAAATGTATCCTATAAAGAGACTTTCACTCTACAAAATCCTTAACTTTCCTTTCGTGGACTACTTTTCCTCCTCTTCTTAGTACTTGTCCTTCCCAGGATGAATGGATGTTGTGTTTGTAGAAGATTCTTTAAAGCTCAAGTTAACTCTCAAAATTAAAGAATAGTCAAAATGAGAATTAATGTATAAAAATAAAGTCAAAATGGGAATTAATGCATAAAAATAAAGTCAAAATCTGATTATTGTTATATTTATAGCAATATTTTAATACTTATGGACCCTTACCTGATTGGGCCATGGTGTGGGCTCAATGCAAAAAAATAAAGTCAAAATCTAATTATTGTTATATTTATAGCAATATTTTAATACTTATGGAACCTTACCTGAATGGGCCATGGTATGGGCTCAATGGCCCAATACCTAATTTTACATGCATCTATGGTTAGTCGGTTTTGACTAAGTTATGTAGTACATGGTTCACAATATCTTCGACAAGCGACACATGGTAACAATAAAAAACATACAACTCTCGACAAATGGCAATTAGATAGCCGTAGGAGACACCAGATTGTAGTTGGTAACACTTAACACATGGTACGAGGCATGTGTTCATCATCATACAACGCTTGATCCTTGGTAGGGAGTATGTAATATTCGACTTTCAACATGTAGCACATTGTACTTAGCCTTTGACAAACATATGTTGACCTTTGGCGAGCAGTTCTCGGTCTTTGATAAGCAATTATAACCTTTAAAAGATAGTACTTAGCCATTGGTAGACAAATAGTAAACTTTACTTGATAGCACCTGCATCTGACAATCAACTTCTAACCTCTATTGAGTAGTGGTCAACCTTTGGCTTGAGAGCACTCAATGGTAAAGACCAACGCTTAATGTTAGGGCCATTGAAGTTCTCTGACTTAAGCGTGCTCAGCAGTAGAAACTATCACTTAGCGTCATGTCATGAAAGTGTCACTGACTGTGAGGTTTTAAGACCAACAATCAATGCTCCTAGCTTGCCTTTCAATGCCATATTAGATGCTTCTGAGAATGTGAGATTTTGGATTGTTTCATTGTACAGTTTGATATGTTGCATTTTTCTCAACTCAAATTCATTTCAAATGTTTTATAATTGATACCTAAATTGACCAATTGCAACAATTAAAATTTCTCATTCAAAAACAACCCAATTCATATAATTTCCCAAACCAACATACCAATTCCAATTTCAGCACAACAAAAATACAAAGTACACATCGCAAGAATACCATTAGAAACAATTCATGTATCAAAACACAGATTCAACATGCAAACAATTCAACTGGCAAAAAATCAATCATGAAATGTGTGAAAAACTTAGCTTCCCTCACTTTAGAAGATAACTCAAAACTTTCTAAGAACTTGTGAAAACTCTACCTCAACCTAAATATATTGTCTTTAGGTATTTATAGTAACTCATGCTCCTTACAAACTAATATACATATACAATAAAATGTAAAAATATAAAAAAAATGACACTAAGAAATATATGTCAGACAAAATTTCATCGCAATAGAAAAACAATTCAGATCGAACCAAACAAACCACTTATTAGCCGAAAGTGAAAAAAAGACACAAAGAGTACATGTAACCTAAAAGATATTACATGCAAAGTAAGAATAAACAACACAAACTGTGAAAGACCGAAAATTTTATTATCCGAATGAAGATTTTGTTTGATTAAACTTTAAAAGAATTTTGCGATGATCAAAATCTCAACCTCTTATTATAAAGATAAAAGAATTTAAGTGAGGAAAATGAAGAAACCTAACAAGGTTGAAAGAGAATATGTTAAAGAAAAAGAGGTTTTTGTATTTTCAAACTCCAAGACTAGTTTTGTTTTATTAAAAAAGAACTTTATAAATTAAAAAGATTCTACAAGAAATATTTATACTAAAACATACGAGCAGATTAAAATATTATCTTAAACTGATTCAAAAGTTAAAAATTGATTTAAGCTATTTCTTTTTAATTTTGAACAGTTTAATTCAATTTCAGATTAAAAACACAACTACACTCCCATTAAATCAAACTATAATATATAATATTATATATTTATATTTAATTATTAAGTTGTAAATATAGATAAGTATGTTCTTCTATAACAGTTTTACTGTTTAATTATATTTTTTTTATATTTATTAAAAAATAATAAAAAATTATATAAGGTTATTTAATTTATTTATAAATGTAAGATTATATTTTTAGCCATTTTTATCATAAATAATCAATGATTTTGTAATGATAAAAATAAAAAAAAAATAAACAAAATTTGAAATCATTTGGTCTGATTTAAAATTTACGTTAAATTAAAATTAAACTCCATTTAGATTTTACATTTATTTTAAATAAATTTTAATAGAAATTTGAATCGTAATCCAGTTCATTAGATTTTTATTTTTTGTAGTAAGTTTGTTTGGGTTTATATACGGTGCCAGATTTTGTTTAAGAAAGTGTGGTTCCTATAGGTATTGGATTAAGTGGTCCCAAACCATTACGGAAAACTTAACGATTTTTTGTTGTCTCGTTAAAGCTAACAGTATGCATATGAACTTCAACTACGCATGTTTACAGATTCATTTGTCACTGTTATTGTAGTGACGCATCTATACCATCCAATTTTTGGTTGTTTCAGGTCCTCTCACAACGTCTTCATCAATTAAAAATTAAACAATATTTATAATTTTTATAGATAATTCTCAATAAAGTAACTACAGATTTTTTTTTTTAATTTTAACTAATATTGTTTGCACTATGTCTAGAACACAATAATTTTAATAATGGTATTATAAGACACATTACGCAAAGTTATTGGCCAAAAGCCTTTCATGGATTGCAATGCCTTTCTCTCTCGAATTAATGTTGATTACAAGTATTGTAAAGCTTCTCAAACACTTTTGAATAACTCGCAAAAATTCAAATTCAACAAAGACAATATTTAGAAAACAAAAGTCTAAACAATGTTACGTAGTATTTGGATGAGACAATTTAGAAAGATAATTTTTTTTAAGAATTTAAAGTTTTTTTTTATATTAAAATGAAATGTTTGATAGAGTAATTAAAAAGTAATGAATTGTTATGTTGTGTTTTGTTAAAGATGAGACTGAGTTGGATGGGTTGAAGGTTAGGTCAAATTGGTCAAGATTGAAGATCAAGTAGAGTCAGCTAGTGTTGAAGGTCAGACTGAATTGGTCAGTGCTGAAGGTTGAGTTAAGTCAGTGTGATTGAAGGTCAGACCAAGTCATTTCATGTTGAAGGACGAACTGAGTCAGATCGTGCCAAAGGACGAGTTGAGTCGGGTCGTGGCAAAGATTGAGCTGAGTCGTCTTAGGACAAAGGTTGAGACTAATTGATTTGGGTTGAAGGTCAAATTAAGTTTTTACTCGGACCAAAGGTTGAGCGAGTTGGCTTACGCTAAAAGTCAAGCTAAGTGGCCTTGACTAAAAGTTGAAATCAATTGATCCTAGTTGAAGGTCGAGACGAGTCAACCCGAACTAAAGGTCAGTGTTAGGAAAAACATGTTATCAATGAAGAATATTATCGTCTTTACCCCAGAGAATCACTCTACTAATGATCAATAAAAAGATACATAAAAATATAACTTGGAAACTCCAAATTTGATGAAAAACCACAATTGTTGTCTAAAAGAAATCAAAGAATAACATTATGTGAAAATTTGTATAATACTTTATTGGTACATATACATTTTAATATATATATTCAAGCATATAAATAACATATTAATATACATTATTATTTGTTTATGCTGGAAATAACCAGTAATATTCAGTTTTATTTTTAAAATATTAATAGATAATTCAAATAAAAAAGTACGTACCTTTATATACTAAGATTCGGTATACAATTACTTTTTCTTTATAAGTTAAAAAAAATCTTATCAAACAATTTATAAAAAGTATATTTTGAGGATTGAAATGAGAGAAAAAAATGATAAAATATAAAGAAGAAAAAGATGAACAATAAAGTCTGATATAATAAGTTAAAAATATTAAAGGTGTTTTTTTTAAAATGTTATATAAAGCTATGGAGTATAGACACTCTATTACGAGTTTTATAAAGCTTTAGCGCAGGTTTTTGAGTTAACATTTTGTTTAATTGGATGATTATCATTTATCTTAATAGGTTATATTTTATATATAGTTTTGATATTGTTATCCTATGTATTTGCATTAATTAGACATTAATTTCACGTTCAAAATAACTCTCATACCTTTTTTTTTTTAGTGATTAAAGTAGATGATTTTGTTGGTTAAGTATTTGTCTTTTTTGGACAGATATAATTATTTGGAATTTTTCTTTTTACATTAATATTTAGTTAAGTATTACTTAATAAATTTAAAAACATGGATGTTTGGACATTCTGATTTTGTTATATATATATATATATATATATATATATATATATATATAT